>NC_052311.1:59226645-59231645 GCF_016432855.1 Salvelinus namaycush
TGCTTTCCGCTGGGTGGACCAATCAAAAGGAAGGTCAAGTGTTTGTTTGCACTTTGACCCTGTTATGACACCCTGTGTGAAGCAAGGCTGCACACGTTTGAATGAACACACCACAGAACATTACAATGGCAACATTGGTGAAGGGAGCACGATGCAAAGATGTGTGGAGAAGTGAGTGAGACTTCATCAAATAACTTGACTGGAGTTATTTTTATGAAACTCAAGTATCAAATAAATAGAACCACTAACATACTAAACAAACAGAATAACTTTAAAATGAGTAGAATAGGATAATGAAAATTATACTAATATGATACAGATATTAATACTTTGATATTTGACATTTCTTTGATTATGAAAGATCTGGCATTTGGCCCTCTTCTGAGATGTTGTGTAGGAGGTAAGGCCAGGATGCAGGACTAAACGTTAAAGACTTCTATAATGTGCTAGCTCTGGGTCTGGGCTGCGGAGTGCATGCCTGTGCTTGTGACATATGACTTGTTATGTGACAACAGCAGCACTTCAATTCCCAAGACAAATATCCCTTTGGGGACAATACAGTAAGTCTTATCTTATGAATAAACAAAGAACATTACTAGTATAACGCTAATTCAATTCAAGTGATATGGATACTGGTGGTGCAACTGATCAGGCCAGAGTCTCAGAACAAACTAGCTAAGCTACGCTGCAGTGCTTCTTAGAGGAAGTATGGTAGTAGATTCCTGTGTGATGTGATGAGGTTAGAGGCTGGCTGCGGATCACCACCACAATATTATTAGGTCACTCAGGGAACGGGAGCCGGGTCAGATAATAAGACTCTCTTCAGCTGAGTGAAATGTATGGGAAGAAAAGTGCTGACACCTCCCTCTCTCCCTGTCTTTCTCATCCAATTCCGAGTGCTTACTCTACGCTGGTGATTTTCATGCGGCGCCGTCGGTCCACGGCCCACAAACTTTAACGCTCGCTGTCTCTGCCGCTCCATCTATCACCGCGCAGGGGTGTGATGGAGGGAAGATTGGAGGGAGGGAGGGAGGGAGGTAGGGAGGAGATGGAGGGACGGAGAGGGGATGGAGGTAGGGAGGTAGGGAGGTAGGGAGGGGGGGTGGAGGGAGGGAGGGAGGGTGGATGGAGGGAGGGAGGGGGGGTGGAGGTAGGGAGGGAGGGAGGGAGGGAGGGAGGGAGGGAGGGAGGGAGGGAGGGAGGGAGGGAGGGAGGGAGGGAGGGAGGGGGAGGGAGGGAGGGAGGGGGATGGAGGGAGGGAGGGGGGAGGGAGGGAGGGAGGGGGGAGGGAGGGAGTGAGGTAGGGAGGGGGGATGGAGGTAGGGAGGGGGGATGGAGGGAGGGAGGGGGGATGGAGGTCAGAGAGGGGGATGGAGGTAGGGAGGGGGATGGAGGTAGGGAGGGGGGATGGAGGTAGGGAGGGGGGATGGAGGTAGGGAGGGGGGATGGAGGTAGGGAAGATTGGAGGGAGGGAGGGGGGATGGAGGTAGGGAGGGGGGATGGAGGTAGGGAAGATTGGAGGGAGGGAGGGGGGATGGAGGTAGAGAAGGGGGATCATATGGAAATTTGAGGTCAGAGAAGACGATGTGTTTTGCCCAGCCTTGTGTATCCCATTCTTTTATTTAGAGTCCCGTCAGCTGCAGCCCGTCTCAGACACTTGAATATCTACATCTTCACAGGCTAGGCAATAACCCACCCAGATAGAGAGAGACAAACACGATCCAGGGTCTGACAGGCCAGGCAATAACCCACCCAGATAGACAGAGATAGACATGATCCAGGGTTTGACAGGCCAGGCAATAACCCACCCAGATAGACAGAGACAGGCATGATCCAGGGTCTGACAAGCATGGAACTTGACATGGCCACACAATCTGGGTTGCTCCCTGAGTGTCACTGATAAAACAGAGGGATTAGGAAACGGATGGATGCAACTGAGTTAAATCCAGGAAAGCTAAAAATGGAGAGAATAACAAAGCAGGGGCAGGAACGTTGTTGAATGGATCCAAAAAAGAAGCCTTTCACAAAAGCGATTAAGCGGTAAAATGGCGCTTTAATAACATAAGCTGTATGGCCTATTATCTCTGTTCCGCTGGCCACACACGCGCACACACACACGAAACGCGTGCGCACCCACACCTACCTCAGCCAACAGATGAGGTTTTGGGTCGGCTGAGGTGGAGCTTGCCATCCTCCCCATCCCTCCATCCCCTTTTTACAAATCCATTTTAATTAACATATCAGAGATCCAAACGAGGTTAAACCCCTCTCCTGCTCTCTCTAATCTCCTCCAGTTAAAACTGTCCAGGCATGGAGCCCACATAATCAGCCCGGCCGATGGCACCACAGGGACTCATGCATCTATACCTGTCCTACTGCACACTACCAACTTTATACCATGGACTTTACATTGCATTACATCTCTACTATAGCTGGTATATCGGTGCATATATAGCGGACATATCCTAATACAAAAACAAGCCACGTCAAGTGAATATCAAGTCCCTTGACACTGGTATTGAGAACAGTGCTGTGGTGTATTTTTTAATAATCTGTCCAATATGTTTTGAGTACAGCTGAACGTATAGACTAGTAAACCCCCGTTCTTGGTAATTATAGTGCCAAAAGCCAGGGTTGGTCCCAGTCACAGTTGCATGACTTATATTCTCCTCAGCAGCAGCTGTCGGCTATTGGATCTATGATGGGACCCTGGTGGTTCGCCTCACCCCAAACCCTGAGACCCATTCTCTCTTTCCCTCTCTCCTTTTATCCCTCCCCCCCTGCATCAATTCACTCCACCCCTAAAGCTCACTCCCTCCTTTCCTCTCTCACTCATTCCCTCTAACTCCATCACCCCCACACCGTCAAAAATACAATTATCTCTTTCCCTCATGGCCTCACTGAACCGTTAGAACATACTCCCTCCCTCCCTCCCTCCATCCCTCCTTCTCTCCGTCATCAGTGGAGGTGTCTGAGAGGTGACTGTCACCCCTCCGCCTGCCGTACTGGGCTCAGCTCTCAGCCTCACGGCCCCCCAGAGTCCTGCCAGGGAAAGTTGAGCTGCCTAACAGATGGAGCCTATTGTCTGGGGAGGAGAGTAAGACAGGGTGCAGTGCCATGGTGGCGTATATAATAGAGGGTCTGGCTGGAGTAGAGGGTGTGTGGGGGGGGGGGGGGGGGGGGGGGGTGTAGGGGGGTTAACACATGATGGTTCAAATCTGTTGGTCCTGACAGCATTTCAGGAGGAGTGCTTGGTTAATCATATCCTGGAATGTTCCTCTCCTGGAGTTTTAATGAACCCTGAGCCAAAAGGCCTAATGAAGCATGCTCCTTTTGCCAAAACACATCCCTCAACCTGACCCCCCTAACTCCCCGCCCCTCCCACGCCTCTGGTGGGGGCGTCTCCAAGTCCCCGCCGAGAAAGTTGTCAGAGGGACAGAGTGAGTTATAGAGAGAGGGCCAGCAGTTGAGACAATAGAATGCCGGAGCATGTGCCTGCATATGTTTTCAAGACGGGGGTGGCTTCTGTCTGCCTTTCTTTTTCTCTTTTTGTTTTGAATTGCATATTTCTTTGCTTCTTTGTGGTCCCTGACAGAAAGGGGTGGTTGGCAAAAGCTGGTGTTCTTCAGCCTTTTTAACCAATTACTCCAACTTCCAGGACACACACACAGAAACCCTCCTTAGTTGGTCCTTATTACTGTTTAAGTGTCCTTTGTACAACCAAGGACCTCATTATTTGTTAACTTAAGCCTTAACCAGACAAAGAGACAGGAGTGTGTGTGTGTGTGTGTGTGTGTGTGTGTGTGTGTGTGTGTGTGTGTGTGTGTGTGTGTGTGTGTGTGTGTGTGTGTGTGTGTGTGTGTGTGTGTGTGTGTGTGTGTGTGTGTGTGTGTGCGTGGTTGCTTGCGTGTGTATATGTGTGTGTGTGTGTGTGTGTGTGTGTGTGTGTGTGTGTGTGTGTGTGTGTGTGTGTGTGTGTGTGTGTGTGTGTGTGTGTGTGTGTGTGTGAGTTAAGGATTAATAAAGTGCCAGGCTACTAATGAAGCATCCTTTGTTTACGTTCTACAGCAGTGGTATAAACTCAGTGCGCTCAATACGGTGTGGTATGCCAGGTCGCTATGCTCTCATTTAAATAAGAGGAAACAAAGCCATGAAGAGAGAGGGGGGCCATTCACTTCAAAAGAGATTCTTGCTTAATTGCAAAACTGTGAGAAAACAAACTCCCTTGGAAGAGAGGAAAAAATAAGGATTCAAGTTGCATCATCGAGTACAGACAGCCTATAGAATGATGCAGTTGCTTTGATCCTTGCGGAGGTAACGGACATATTTTACACTGGACAGATGCTGGTGATGCTGTGGCATTTCACTGACCTCACATTCTGAACATTCATACTCATACTCATACTCATTTTACCTCTCGTTCTTCCATCATTATTTGACTGTGTTGGTATTCATCTGACTGTGTTGGTATTCATCTGACTCTGTTGGTATTCATCTGACTGTGTTGGTATTCATCTGACTGTGTTGGTATTCATTTGACTGTTAGCATGATACTTATTTATTCACAGAAGGTTAATTTGAAATACAACTGTACCAATTAATGTTGTCCTGTTGTAACTTATACCAGTCGCTAATAAAATAGAAGAAGTGAATAACTGTGTTTGATTTGGAGACAGAGTGGACATCCTAAAACATATCCTGACATCTTAACACCATTCCTCCTAATCATCTGCATTTTACACAATTCTAAAATGCAGCTTTGATGCAAAAGTGACCAGTACGTACACTACCGCTCAAACGTTTGGGGTCACTTCCAAATGTACTTGTTTTTGAAAGACAAGCTCCTTTTTTGTCCATTAAAATAACATCAAATTGATCAGAAATATAGTGTAGACATTGTTAATGTTTTCAGTGACTACTGTAGCTGGAAACTGCTGATTTTTAATGCAATATCTACATAGGCGTACAGAGGCCCATTATCAGCAACCATCCCTCCTGTG
>NC_052311.1:59236645-59286645 GCF_016432855.1 Salvelinus namaycush
GTTATCAAACAACCTTGTGGTAAAACTTTACTTCACAGAGCTGTTTTAGTCAGTATTTACCTGGTAGGTTCTTATGTTATACAAATGTGTGGTCTATCTTCTGTTTACTTATGAGAAATGCTACTTTGCAGTGCTTGGTTACAGATATTATCACACATTACATGCCAATATATAACACATATTACATTTTGTTACAGCATCTGAGTTGCACAGACTACCTCATATATCACTTCTTATCCTAAATTGAATCCCAAATGTCAAAACACGTGTTCACAAGACAGATACCATGCAGCGCATTATGTGTGTAACTGTAGCACAGCTTCCCACACTGACTGTGTAGATGAGAAGTTGGCACCAAAACACTGTCTCTTTGTGTTCCACCAGGTATCTACTGAAACAGCACCTTCTGTCTGTTCCAGTGTAGAGCTTGAGTGTTCTATGGGCCCTCTGCTGGGGTTGGTCACATATGCAGGTGTCATTAAGTATTATTAAGGGACAACCATCTGTGACAGGCTATTGGGGGCACTATGGGGGTTTGTGTATGAGGGGGGGGATTGTGTGTGTATGTCTTTGTCTTTGTGTCTGTGTCTGTGTCTGTGTCTTTGTCTTTGTGTCTGTGTCTTTGTGTCTATGTCTATGTGTCTGTGTCTGTGTCTGTGTCTTTGTGTCTCTGTGTGTGTGTTTAAATGTGTTTATTGCCTGCTTCTGTGTGTGCTTCACTGTGTGCGTGCCATAGAGCTCGCTCTCCAACCCTCTCCACATGCCCAATTGTTTCTCAATACCATGACCGCCTCACTAACCCTCCCTTCACTGTTGAGGGATTATAACACAGACTGGCTAATATTTAACTAATGACTGTTCCTTGCAGCCTCCCTCTACTGCCTCCCTCCCTCTCACCAACTGCCAGGGCCAGAGACATCCTCCTCAGCCAACGCCACTGAAGTGTGGCTGTGTGAAATAGAACAGGGAGGGAAGGGGCTGTGTACTGTGACAGGGGAGATGGGGAAGAGAGAAAATAACCAAGGAGAGAGAGAGAGAAAGAAAGAGAGAGAGAGAGAGAGAGAGAGAGAGATGGTGAGAGAGTGACTGAGAGTGAGTGAAAGAGAGCGATGGAGACAGGACGTTGTGTGGGAGGGCAATGAGCACAACAGTCTTGGAGAATGCCATATGCTACCTTTAGGCAAGCATAGTCTTGTGACAGCCAGGCAGTGCCTGGAAATCTCAGAACTGCAACTGTGTCGTCTGGCTATCTTCCATCGGCGCTGCTATCATATGTTTCTGGTTTGTATGTTTCTCTTTTCTTGCATCCCAGCACTCCTTACAGATACGGGACTGACGGACAGAAAGACAGAAATAGAGAGGGAGAGAGAGAGATGGAAAGAGAGGGAGGATGAAATTGAATGACTTAGGCAGAGAGATTGACAGAACACGAGACGAAATGGAGGTAGATAATGAGGACCAAGGAGCTAGAGTGAATGAAGGAAAGATAAAGAAAACAAGTAGGGAAGAATAGAGGTAGAGTAGAGAACAGAACACATGAGGTAAGTGAGAGTGAGAAAGAGGTAGAGAGGGATAGGAGAGAGGAGAGAGGATAGGGAAAGAAAAGAGAGAGAGATGGCAATAGCGTGGGAATGGAAAGATAGAGGTTGAGGAATATACAGAGGAGGGATAGGGAGAAGTGGATATGGAGATTAAGAGATAGAGAGGGAGGGAGAAGGGGAGAGAGAGAGGAGAGTGGTAGACAGTTGTTGTGTGACCACCACAGTGGATGAGAGTGAGAGAGCCAGTGGTGCTGCCAGGCAAATTAAGTATTAGTCACTTCAATAATGAATCACCCTGCAAGCATGTTTTAGGAGCTACACTACACACTGACCCATTTCTCCAAGACCGCTCACTATACTACATACAACACACTCAACTACCACTTCCTCTCCTCCCTATCTTTATTTAGTGAAGTGAGGGAGTATGGCCCAAGTCCTCTGGGTCAAACAGACAATTGTACTACCCACATTCCCAGGATTAATCATGGGAGTCTGTCTGCTCTCTTCTCTCTTCCTTCCAGTCAACTCAAAGCTCTATAGAAGCCATGCAGAGAGAGAAACAGAGAGAGAGAGAGAGAATAGTGAGGGTAGACTGTGTCCAAAAGGCCTGCTTGCCTGTCTGTGTCCTGGCTGGTGAAATATGAAGCCCATATGTGAGGTTTCCCCTCTAAAAGGAGGGTCCCAATTGGGCTCCTTCAGGGCTTTGATGCTCACCACAACAAAAGCAGATGGTTACGTCCCGGTCCTAAACCCCTCTCCCTTTATCCAGCCTATCCGGGCCTATTAGCCTCCTGCCTGTGCACTGCCAAGCAACCTCTGCCTAGGTCCCAGGTGGGTGGGGAACCCAGTAGAACCTAGTCAAGCATCCATCATTCAAGAAGGGTCACACTGGCTTGGCTCGAATAGAGGTCAACTGGGTGAAAAGACACATTGTAGAGGACAGAATAACATAAAGGTAGGGGTTGGATCAATACTGCACTTTTGTGCCCCCTCCCTTCAATACTTTTCTTTCCACTTGCAGGTACAAAGCAACAGTGGACAGCAGGCAGTCAGGAATTTTTCCAGACACTACTTGTATAGAAAAGCAACAAAAGGAGTGTTGAATCGAGAGAGAACCTGCATGTGTCTCTGAAAGAATATGATCAAAGCAGAGAGAGCCTCCCGCTGTATGTTTTGTGTCCGTCAATGCTTCTGTGTCTGCCCCAGTCAGTCCCTGAATCAAGTTGGAGGACAGTCACTAAGGTCCAATCCTAGTCAACCTGGGTTGCACCCAGGCAACTTCTTGGAAGCAGGAAGGTAATTAGTGATTTAAAGGCAGACACAATGCAAATTGTTCTGAAAGCCCATCTGTGGTTCTATAGGCAGGCAGTCTCTCCCTGCTCTGCACTGTCTCTCCTGCTCTCTCTCCTGCTCTCTCTGGCACAAGCCAATTAACTGCCTGGAGTCAGAGTCAGGGAGGAACCCCCTAATTGATTACATGGTGATAGTCAATTCAATTATCAATTAAAGCACAAAAAAAACGTGAGGAGCGGTGAGGCACCGGGAAGTTTGCTAAATGAGTTCCGCTGCGGCTTGGCAGCACAATTACTGCCGTACAGATGTTGGATCCTAATTTGATCACGCTGTTGCAGAAGAACTTTTGCGCAAAGCAGAAAATGTAAATCTTCTAGTGTATTTGAGGTTTAAAAAGGCTTCTGAAGTTTGTAATTTCCACTTTAAAACTTCAGACTTGATTTTCGGTTTACGGAAAAGTTATCAACCCCTACAAAAATTATAATCCACACAATAATTCCCATTTCCCTGTTGCTGAAGGATTGTTTTCCTGCTGTAGCAAACTGGCTCAAATTAATATCCTACATCTGTATGTTTGTTTAAGTGGAGGGATAAAGAGTTCAGGGAAGTAAGAAAGGAAAGAGAGGGAAGAGAGAGAGGAGAGGGAGGAGAGGGAAGAAAGGGAGGAGAGGGAAGAGAGGGAAGAAAGGGAAGAAAGGGAGGAGAGGGAAAAGAGAGAGGGTGGAGAGGGATGAGAGGGATGAGAGGGGGAGAGGGAAGAGAGGGAAGAGAGGGAGGAGAAGTAGGAGAGGGAGGAGAAGGAGGAGAGGGGGAGAGAGGGAGGACATTTAGTGCTGCTTGTTTACTGTACTGTCTAACTCAGCCTGCCTTCCTTCCTTCCCCTCCACAAGCACCTTCGCAAAGCACAGATAGCCTCTGCACAGTGCAAAAAGGTTTGTTTACTTGGCCATGGTAGAGAGTTGCCCCGTTTGATCAGGCCGGAGAGGCAGTGAGTTGTGCTGTGCTCTTGGCTAACGAAGCCTCAGCGTGCCGTCTGTCGGACGGTAATTTCCCTGGGCAGCCTCAAGGCTCACACCAGTCCTCCGCCTGATAAAGACAGGTGATGATCAAAACCTGAGCCTGTGAAACAGAGAATAACACACAGTCGATGGGATAGCAGCAACCCAACCTCAGGAAAGTAACAGTATTCCTCCCCAACCCCAACCCCCACCAAGCACTCTCTGCTGTAGCAGTGTCTTTTTATGTCAGTCTATCTGTAAAGAGGCCCTGGCTTATCTGTCATTATGGCTCCTCACTCACACTGACGACCACTGAAAGGATGACAAATAAAACTCCCCATACTCCCAATACACCCCCGGGGACTGGTCAAACAATAAACAGGCCGCTGGAGCTAGCTGGAGGGGGTTGGAGAGGGGCGGAGGAACGGTGGAGGAATGTGCAGACTCTGCAGGGGTGGGTAGGGGGTGAGGGTGTGGGGGTTGAATAAAGAGGGCACCGGGAGGGGGACACCAAAGTGTGCCATAGGGAGGCATCTCCATCACTGTGACAGAGGCCTCCTTGGCCCAGCATGGTCCAGGGTGGGTGGCGGAGGTGGGTGTATAGGGCTCAGAGGGAGGTTCCAGATGGTAGCATCCCAGTCCCGGTGGGGGGCCTGGAGTCTTTATCTATGGCAGACAGTGTGCTACTGACTGCATCCCTCCCTACCCTGTCCTCGCCTGCACAGAGCAGCCTTCAGCCCCGAGCCACACAGACCAGCCTCCAGACCAGAGCCTCACAGACTAGCCTCCAGCCCAGAGCCTCAAAGACTAGCCTCCAGCCCAGAGCCTCACAGACCTGCCTCAAGCCCAGAGCCTCACAGACCAGCCTCCAGACCAGAGCCTGACAGACTAGTCTCTAGCCCAGAGCCTCACAGACCAACCTCCAGCCCAGAGCCTGACAGACTAGTCTCTAGCCCAGAGCCTCACAGACCAACCTTCAGCTCAGAGCCTGACAGACTAGTCTCCAGCCCAGAGCCTCACACCCACAAGGTTAAAGTCTTGAGAGTAAAGGGCAGTGTTGTCCTCTCTCTCTTACACACACATACTTGCATGTGCACATACAGTGCCTTCGGAAAGTATTCAGACCCTTTGACTTTTTCCACTTTTTGCTGGGTTACAGCCTTATTCTAAAACTGATTAAATAGTTATTTTCCCTCATCAATTTACACACAATACCCCATAATGACAAAGCAAAAACCGATTTTTCTAAATGTTAGCTAATTTATAACATTTGTAAAACTGAAATATCGCATTTACATAAGTATTCAGACCCTTTACTCAGTACTTTGTTGAAGAACCTTTAGCAGCGATTACAGCCTCGAGTCTTGGGAGTTTCTCCCATTCTTCTCTACAGATCCTCGCAAGCTCTGTCAGGTTAGATGGGGAGCCTTGCTGCACAGCTATTTTCAGGTCTCTCTAGAGATGTTCAATTTGGTTCAAGTCCGGGCTCTGGCTGGGCCACTCAAGGACACACAGAGACTTGTCCCGAAGTCACTCCTGCGTTGTCTTGGCTGTGTGCTTAGGATTGTTGTCCTGTTGGAAGGTGAATCTTCGCCCCAGTCTAAGCACTCTGGAGCAGGTTTTCATCAAGGATCTCTCTGTACTTTGCTCCGTTCATCTTTGCCTTGATCCTGACTAGTCTCCCAGTCCCTGCCGCTGAAAAACATCCCCACAGAATGATGCTGCCACCACCATGCTCACCGTAGGGATGGGCCAAAGAGTTCAATCTTGGTTTAATCAGACCAAAGAATCTTGTTTCTCGTCTGAGAGTCTTAAGGTGCTTTTTGGCAAACTTCAATCGGGCTGTCATGTGGCTTTTACTGAGGAGTGGATTCCGTCTGGCCACTCTACCATAAAGGCCTAATTGGTGGAGTGCTGCAGAGATGGTTGTCCTTCTGGAAGGTTCTCCCATCTCCACAGTGGAACTCTGGAGCTCTGTCAGAGCGGGTTCTTGGTCACCTCCCTGACCAAGGTCCTTCTCCCCCGATTGCTCAGTTTGGCCGAGCGGCCAGCTCTAGGAAGAGTCTTGATGGTTCCAAACTTCTATTTAAGAATGATAGAGGCCACTGTGTTCTTGGGGACCTTCAATGCTGCAGAAATGTTTTGGTACACTTCCCCAGATCTGTGCCTCGACACAATCCTGTCTCTGAGCTCTACGGACAATTCCTTTGACCTCATGGCTTGGTTTTTGCTCTGACATGCACCGTCAACTGTGGGACCTTATCTAGACAGTTCTGTGCCTTTTGAAATGCTGTCCAATCAATTGAATTTACCACAGGTGGACTCCAATCAAGTTGTAGAAACATCTCAAGGACGATCAATGGAAACAGGATGCACCTGAGCTCAACTTCGATTCTCATAGCAAAGGGTCTGAATACTCATGTAAATAAGGTATTTCTGTTTTTTGGTTTTAATACATTTGCTGAAATTTTGAAAAAACTGTTTTCATTATGGGGTATTGTGTGTAGATTGCTGAGGAAATTGTTTTATTTAATCCATTTTAGAATAGGCTGTAATGTAACAACATTTGGAAAAAGTCAAGGGGTCTGAATACTTCCCGAAGGCACCATACACACGATCATGCACGCACGTCCACAAAAGTGCATCACACACACGTACACTCACACCCTCCTTTCCCTCCTTTTCTCTTCCAGCATGAAAAGCCAGAGTGACCGACAGACAGCATGTGCTCAGGAACTCAAGGGACTGAGAAGCTTTTTATTTTATTTTATTTTATTTTACCTTTATTTAACTAGGCAAGTCAGTTAAGAACAAATTCTTATTTACAATGACTACCTACCATAAAGTAAAAGGCCTCCTGCATGGACAAGGGCTGGGATTAAAAATAAAAATTAATCATCCTGCTACTCTGTCCTGGATTCCCCTATAAAAATATAGCACAAAACACACATCACAACAAGAGAGACAACACAACACTACATAAAGAGAGACCTAAGACAACAACATAGCATGGCAGCAACACATGACAACACAGCATGGTAGCAACACAACATGACAACAACATGGTAGCAACACACCAGGCAGCAGCACAACATTGCAGCAGCACAAGACATGGAACAAACATTATTGGGCACAGACAACAGCACAAAGGGAAGAAGATAGAGACAACAATACAGCATGCAAAGCAGCCACAACTGTCAGTAAGAGTGTCCATGATTGAGTCTTTGAATGAAGAGACTGAGCTAAAACTGTCCAGTTTCAGTGTTTGTTGCAGCTCGTTCCAGTCGGTAGCTGCAGCGAACTGAAAAGAGGAGCGACCCAGGGATGTGTGTGCTTTGGGGACCTTTAACAGAATGTGACTGGCAGAACAGTTGTTGTATGAGGAAGATGAGGGCTGCAGTAGATATCTCAGATAGGGGGGAGTGAGGCCTAAGAGGGTTTTATAAATAAGCATCAACCAGTGGGGCGTGCGACAGGTATACTGTTACATCTGCTCCTGCCACGCCCTCTACTGCTCATTCTGTGTCTCCTTGACCTGCCGCCACTCTCCCAGTGCTCTCTCCCTCTCCCTCTCCCTCTCCCTCTCCCTCTCCCTCTCCCTCTCCCTCTCTCTCTCCCTCTCCCTCTCCCTCTCCCTCTCCCTCTGTGTGTGTGATTGTGTGGGCGGAGACAGGTGTGCTGGAGTCAGAGCAGATCCCCACCAGCTGCAATCTGTTCCATAATCAAGACCTCTACAAATACTCAGTCCTACCACACTGCCAGATCGTAATCTCTGCTCAATCTGCCCGCTCTGACTCCGGTCCCTGTCTCCAGTCCTACGTCTCCTCATCCTGCTACTCTGCCCTGGATTCCCCACTCTACTGCTCCCTTGGATTCCCCTGCTTACCCTGTCCCAACCCCTCTCACTCCAGCCTCAGCCTCCGCACCTGGTTTCCTGCAACCCACCTGAGCTTCCCCTGGCCTGCACTCCATCTTCCCCCTGTGTTTCAATAAATACCTTGGTTACTTCATCCCAGTCTCCTCATCTGAGTCTGCTCTTGGGTTTCCCTGTTCCACTCCATGTAACATATACAGAGATGACCAGTTTACAGAAGAGTATAGAGTGCAGTGATGTGTCCTATAAGAAGCATTGGTGGCAAATCTGATGGTTGAATGGTAAAGAACATCTAACTGCTCAAGAGCTCGAGAGACTACCAGTGTAGGGGAAGCTACTCTGAACAGATAGTTTACCAAGCTACCAATTACTTCACACTGAAATAAGTTAAGCTACACTAAAGCTACCTTAAGAAAAATATAGCTTACTAAACTACTTTTTTTTAAATTATCATATGTAAATCTGAAATGTCATACACTGCAAATTGCAAGAACAGATCACATTGGTGTAATTTGTTAACAGAATGTGTAATTTAACCTATTAAACACAAAAACGGTGTTTCAAGTGAAAAAAAAAAATCTTGCCTCCCATATTTTATTTTATGTTTGCAAAGAAAGTAGTATGTAGTTCCAGTAGTTAGCTACATCGCTACGTGGTAAAAGAAAATGTATTAACTACTGAAAACACTACCAAGATTTGATTTGAATTTACCACCAAGCTACTGTTGCAAAATGTAGTTAAATTACTGGTTGAAATACATGTAGTTCACTACTCCCCAACACTGAGGACTACAGTACCCCTCATACCATCACCACCCCTGACCCCAACACCACCCTTCATATTTGGCCATTGCCTCCATAAGCTCCCAAAAGCCCAGTGTGGCTCACTCTATCCTCCTTTGAGGCACAAAGCTCAGTCCAGAAACACAGCCTACTTGGAGGGGCCTTGGAGACAGAGATATGCCAGAAAGACGCTGAGAATTCATAACGCTCATTCATAATGGAATTGCTGCCGAGTCGCAAATCCACAACACTCAGCCAGGCTATGTCAATGGTGTGACGCACAAGGACAAACCATATTCTGAGACAGATAGCGAGAAAGAGTGTAAGAAGTGCTGAGAATAGCCATTGTCTGAAGAAGAAGAGAGAGAAAGAGAGAGAGGGAGAGAGAGAGAGAGAGAGAGAGAGACAGCGTTCCTTTTTAGGACAATGTGCGGCTGCTGAAAAGCATGCTGGTACAGTGTTGGGCTGGGAATTGACAGGGACCTCACGATAGGCTATTATCATGATACTTAGGTGACGATACAATATGTATTGCGATTCTCCCGATTCTCCCGATTCTATATGCATTGCAATCCGATTCTGTGATTGAATTCCAATTTGATGTTCCAAACATATTGCTCACCATATGTCTGCTGCAGAGGGACAAGAGAGAGCCATGATCAGTCATGGAAATAAAAGTGCTGAAAACAAATTGCCTCCCTGTTTAAAAAGAAGATGGAGAACAAGAGATTAAGCAACAATCCTGGAGTTGTGGTGCAGGTACAGCCAATTAGCGCAAAAATAATATTGTGGTATTGTTAAAACAATACGATACGATATATCGTTTAAAAGAATATCCCGATTAGTAATTGTATGGATTTTTTCCAACATCACTAATATAGTCCTGTCTATATCAGGTGGTATTATAGAGCTATTGCCTTCAGTGTCCTCCACATTTCTCACCTCTTCACCAGTAAGTATTTTCTTTCTCAATGTGGTTGGTAAGTGTCTGAATATGCCTGTGTCTGTGTTGATGTGTCTATGTGCTGATGTGTGAATACACATGTGTGTCTGTGCATGTGTGTGTGTCTTTGTCTGTGTGTCCGTGCGTGTGCTTGTGCACATTAAGGTGTCTGTGCGTCCATGCGTGTGTGTGTGTGTGTGTGTGTGTGTGTGTGTGTGTGTGTGTGTGTGTGTGTGTGTGTGTGTGTGTGTGTGTGTGTGTGTGTGTGTGTGTGTGTGTGTGTTTGTGTTTGTGTGTGTGTGCGTGCTTGCTTGCTAATGTAGGTGTCTGTGTGTTCATCAGTGTGTGTGTGTGGTTGTTGTTCTTTTATCCTTTGACACAGTTTCAGTGGAGAGCAGAGCAGGGGAAATGAAAAAGGGACCTCCCAGAGGAGTAGGGGTCATGTGCAACCTGAACACTGGCACACACTGGCACACACTGGCACACACCGACCGCACACCGACCACGCACTGCAGTTGAAAAACACATGAACTAACACAGACACACACACACACACACACACACATATATGAACACACATGTATGCACACACAAACGGAGACACTTATACCCACACACAATCATGCACATGCATGCACGCACTAGATACACACATAACAACACACACATAACAAAAAAACATCACACACCAGCAGAGACTCCCACACACAGGCCTGCACTTCAGCTTTCATTCATGCAAATGCACACAACATAGTACGGTCTCATGAAAGAACACACAGACACATGTGCACACTCAAGTCCAGAACACATTTATACCACTATACAAAATGATCATGACACACATGTAAGCCTTCATTCCTGATTTCCACCAATTCCATAACACCTTGCAAACAGCAAGATTCTGCTAGCACGTCCACTAAAAACGACATGGTATGTAACTGTTATTATAAGGTTTAAAGGGGTTGAATACCTCTTATAGAACACATCTCAAATGCGTAACAATACAAGACATTTCCAAGAAGCAAACAGTCCTGACAAAGATACAGGAGTAAAGTCACCATCCTCAGAGAGCAGTCACATGTCCTCAGAGAGCAGTCACATGTCCTCAGAGAGCAGTCACATGTCCTCAGAGAGCAGTCACATGTCCTCAGAGAGCAGTCACATGTCCTCAGAGAGCAGTCACATGTCCTCAGCTAACTGTCACAATAGAGAAGTAAAGTCAAGTGAAAGAAAGTTTGAAAGAGAGAAGTACGGAAGTGGATATCAGGAGGGAGGGAGGGAGGGGTGAATAAGACAAACATTAAGGTGTGTGAGTGTGAGTGTATGTGTGTTTGTGTGTGTCTGTGTTCGTGTGTCTCTCATCATGGCTGAAAAGACAGGAGCAGATAAGGAAGGAAGGAGAGGCGGAGAGGGAGAGGGAGAGGTAAAGAACATGAGGCGGCAGTGTGTTTTTGTGTGCATGCATGTGTTAAAGAAAAGACCTGATCTGATACGCTTCCATCCCTCCATCCATCCCTCCATCCATCCCTCCATCCATCCCTCCATCCATCCCTCCATCTCTCTCTCATCAACAGTCTGCTACATCTCCCAGAGGGAGGTTGACGTTAAATGCTGTCGCCACAGCAACCTGATGGAGTGGCTCTATTTATGTTCCCGAAACCATGAGCAGGGTTATATAGTGGCTTGTAGGGCACTGAAAGAAAAACATAGCTTCCCCTTACATGTGGAGGAGGAAGAAAGCTCCCGTACAGCCATTACAGGAGAGCAGAGCCACCCGCAGGCACAAAGTGCCACTGAACAAAGTGGACCAGCAAGGTATTCTGGGAAATCTCCCTGTTGCCATTTATTAGCTTTGTCTGGGTATCATGCTGCCAATATCGAGGATTTATTTCTTACTTCAAAAAAGTATCTTGAATTTAAAGTTTAACTTGAAAAAAATCCGGAACTTTTCATATCAGATGGAAGAATAAAATGTTGTAAAATATGTGTGGACGTTTATCTTTAAGGACAGTTCAACATTTACTGGGGTGGGGGGTCCTAAACAGGAGAGGGTTTTCTAACAAAATGTTTTGCATTGTGTTTTTTTATTGGGAACAGGTGTGGGTAGTGCATTTTGTCTTGTTTATATTCGCCTTTTTTCAGGTTTTGATCTTTTGTCCAATTCTGCAGTAGCCTAACTAGCAATCATACCATACATCAAATCATTCAAAGCTGCACCAATTTTCAATATAAATCCACAAGAACATAGAGAATTAGCTAATAGGCAGTGGAGATGCCATTTCACATAATATAACAGTTTAGGGACAATCAAATTATCCTACCTAGACTAACCTACAAATTATCCTACCTAGACTAACCTACAAATTATCCTACCTAGACTAACCTACAAATTATCCTACCTAGACCTTCAAGTGAGTACAACATTCTACTTTAGGCTGTAAACTGCAGTAAAAATGTCATTCGAGTAATGTCCCAAAAGCCCTGTAATTTGAATGTTTCATTCCATTCCATTCATTTGGATCAGTTGTGGATGTACCCTCGACAGTTTGTGCCTCTAGAAAGGTACAGTAGCAGGCCAGCCTGGCTGTATTTTTACTTCTGATGCTGAGATGTGCTGTCTGTTGCGGATCATCATTCTCCCAAGTTGTCCTAAAATAGTCTGGCCACATAGGCCTACAGGATGCTCCTAGCAGGCCCAGTTATTCAGGAAGTCTGAACCCCTGTTCTGCCTCTAGTGGCTATTCCTCACACACCTAGAACCATAACGCTTCAATGTAGCCCACATATTTCTCATTTAACTTTGAACATGTATTACCTTTTATGTGTTGCAGTCACAATGTTTTCATCTGATTATGCTACTTTAGAAGTCTCCTGCAGGCTACCTGCGCACACGCCCGTCCACTCCACTCTAATATAATTCCAGCATCCAAACTGTGCACCGGCCATTTGAGGAATGGAAAAAGACATCTGTTACAAAACACCAAAAAGTTTAATGACATTCGGAGATTGTCAAGCCAAGCCTTCGATACTGCGTACAAGGTAGGGAGGGATTGTTTTTTGTTTGTCGAGAAGATTGACATACTCTATTTGATTGTGGTGTTGAAAATACAAACCATGACGTTGAAGCGGTAATCGGTATGCAGTTATGCTTTGGTACTGGTTGTGTGGTGCACTGGCACAGAAACCTGTTATTGGAAAATTTGTTGCATATATTTTAAATAATTATAAATATAGCATTACATGTTGAAAATCTGACTCCCCCTAGCTGATCATTGTTTGCAGCCGGCTCTGATCATAGTGTAATGAATCATCGACTGTCCCACAAAAGCATGCTGAACTGGTAAAGTTGATATCCCAGTACATTTCCAACTGTCCCTTAGTATCAGTAAATAATACAATATCGAATATATGGGCTGTTAACAATATTCTGATTCATAATATCAAAAAAGTTTGGATTCATTTGAAGAATTACAGTATCTCCTCTACTTCATGGGGAGTATTTAGGAAAGTGAAACATCAAATGTATCCCACAGGTATAAAGCATCATCCCCAAAAAGGCAAAGAGAACCACCTCCCTTGAAACCCCTAATGACAGTCTCTCTCCTCCTACCTCTCACCCCTTTCTCCCACTCCCTCTCTCTATCCTGTCATGTCATTGGTGTAAGTGAGAATGTATTCTCAGTCAACTCACCTGGTAAGATAAGGAATACATATTTTTTTTTAAAGTTGAGGCCTGGGAGCCCATCCACATGTGCCAGAGCCTGGGCTAACAGTGCAGCGTGGTGGGAGGAGGGCTGGAGGAGGGGGTGCAGGGAGGTCGGGAGCATAAAAGCGCCTTTCTTCTCCTCCCTTGACTCGTCCTTTGAAGAGTGAACAGAGGGGTTGCCAAGGCGATGAGGTTGGTCTGTCTCCCACTGCGTGGTCCGGGAAGAGCTGCAGCTTGTTCTGACATTTACCCAGCCTGGGTTAGGGAGGGAGGGAAATGGAGGACAGAGAGAAGAGGGGGGAAGATAGAGAGAGGGAGGGAAAAGAGAGATGAAAAGAGTGGGAGAGGGAGGAGGCAGTTGCACCTGTAACATCAGGGGGGGGTTGACTCTCGTTCTCTTGGCAAATTAGCTGTCTCTCCATTTATCTGTGCTTTTTATCTTCACTTTTCTCCATTCAGACTCTATTTCTGGCCAACTCTTTTATGTGGTCTTTCATTGAGAAATGGCAAAGAGACAATTAGACTAAAATAATCCTATCTCGAACACACATGAACCCAAGCCCTGAGACTGAGAACAGCATGCTGAAACTGAAACACACCACGGTGATGGGCAGAGTTTACTACACAAAGTGCTACGATGCTCAACGCTTTCGTTTTCCAACACAGGAAAAGTTCTAGCTGAGTAAAAGAACTCACAAGTAGATGCCAGAATGTTTCTTTATAGTTTGCAGCCTATTACTGTGTGTTTTGCAGATGAGAGGATAGTGGTTCTCCCACTCACCATGCATCCAGCCATGGTGTCAGCCCAGCCGGCAGGCCTCCTAAGCCCCTCAAAGTGACGTCAAAGGCCCCCGGCATCTCAAACGGCCCCTCTGTCATATGAAGGTGCATTCAAAAGCAATCTGTGTTTCCGCTTAATAGATAAATGGTGCCTTCAGACGACCCATATCTCACAAATGCAAGCTGAGCAACAGGCAGAGGGGGAAATGTGTGGCATGGCGTGGGCAGAATACACAAGCTGCCAGTACGCTCTATTCTACAGTGCACACACATGTATATGCACGTTACCCTTCTAATGAAATGGATAGCATGTGACAACACACAAAGAGAAGGACAATAGGAGGAGGGAATTCAATATAATGTGTCACAGTGGCACCAGTCTGGTTGATATCAAAGATGCGACACATTATTCAGTAAAGTGGCAGTAGTTAGTGTGCAGCAGGTCCATATGCGGCGCTTTATGAACTTGAGAAAGACTATGCTAATGTGGAGTGTTTATGGAGAGACAGTGGAAGTACACAAGGCCCTCTGTCAGTTGCAAATGAGCTGCGTACTTCCTTGGCAGTAGAGAGATACTCTCTCTCTCTTTAAGCCTCCCTCTGATTTTCGGGAAATCTTAATGAAGATGGGGGGTTCTATAGGAATGCAAATGCTCAAGGCTACAGTAACCCCCCTCTCTCTTCTTGAAAGTGAGTGAGCGCACAACCACACACGCACGCACACACACACACACACGCACAGTCACACAAACACACCATCCCCTTCCTTTCTCCCCTCTTCATCTCTCGACATCATAAACATACTGGAGCTATAGAGCTTCATCTCTGGGCTTGAGAGAGACAGAGAGCGTGACATTCCTACATCTGACGAGTAAAAGTAACATTCCCGACAGTGATAATGATTTATCTTAAAGTGAGAAGGAGTAGCTGTTGTTGTGGAAATGTTAGCTGTACTGGTACTCACAGGTGGTGGTAGTATAGCTACAAGTGGTAGTGCTAATGTTGTAGTCATAGTGGTAATGGCAATGTAGGTCATTGTAAGATAATGGTCATGTCAGTCATTGTAAGATAATGGTCATGTCAGTCATTGTAAGATAATGGTCAGTCAATGTAAGATCCCATGATAATGGTCATTTCAGTCATTGTAAGATAATAGTCAGTCAATGTAAGATCCCATGATAATGGTCATGTCAGTCATTGTAAGATAATGGTCAGTCAATGTAAGATCACATGATAATGGTCATTTCAGTCATTGTAAGATAATAGTCAGTCAATGTAAGATCACATGATAATGGTCATGTCAGTCATTGTAAGATAATGGTCAGTCAATGTAAGATCACATGATAATGGTCATTTCAGTCATTGTAAGATAATAGTCAGTCAATGTAAGATCACATGATAATGGTCATTTCAGTCATTGTAAGATAATGGTCAGTCAATGTAAGATCCCATGATAATGGTCATGTCAGTCATTGTAAGATAATAGTCAGTCAATGTAAGATCACATGATAATGGTAATTTCAGTCATTGCAGCATAATGGTCATGTCAGTCATTGTAAGACAATGGTAACGTTAGTCATTGTAAAATAGTGTCAGTCATTGTAAGATTACAGACATACTTGGGGGACAAAGTATCTCCTTCTACAACTAGCTAGTTATTTACTTATCCAGTTCAGGTTCCCACGGGCCATCCCGCAGCCATCCCTCTCTCCTCAGTCCTCAGTGACTGTGTCCATCGCTGCAGTGCCTGGAAAGAAAGAAAAGAAAAAGAATGACTGATTTCCAGCGACCCCCCCGACATGTTCCCCCATCAGTCTTATCAGCAGCCCGAGGCATTATTCCACAGACCAATGGGGGTCTCAAATTTGTTCCTCTCAGAAGCACGTCCCACCTGGCCCTGTGGTCCCGGGGGGTCAGTGTGTGTGGAGCGAGGCAGAAGTTGGGGATTTGAAGCGGGAGGATACAGAGATGAACCCAGAGGGGCCCTCAGCACCCTGAGACTAGTGATTGCATTGCCACCACTAATATATGCTAATGCATTCATCTCCAAAAGCGCCCGTGATTATTTAGAGTTCCTCAGCAACTGTTTTAGATTTCGCTCGCTTGCCTTTTTATGCAAAGACCCTTTTTTTCTCTTTTCTCCATCGGCAGAGTGCACTTGCAGAGTTGCGGGAGATAAGGGGGGAGAGAGTAGAAATTCAGAAGATCATTGAATACTTTGCCCTCTATGTTAATGTGCCCTTGATGTGAGAGTGAATGCAAATAAAAACATGTCTACTTTTTGGGTCGGAAAATAGGAAAAAGAGAGATTTTATTCACTTAAATGTTGCAATTTTACAAAATTCTGATGGGAAGTATATAATGTAATACATTAAAATACAATTTCCATCTTCCTCTTAGCCTTTTAAATTGCCTTTTTGTTTTATTAACAGGGTGATTGCACTCTCTCCCCTCATCCGTAAAAGCTAGTGTGTATCTGTTTGTGTTCTGAAACCGACACCAGTTGTCTCTGGTATTGGGTGAAGCGTGCATCATCATCGTTGTGATGCTGCTGTGTCGTTCCGCTTTGCTATCTGAGAGGCTTGCATTCCGGCTGGCGTTCTGGCTGGCCTGCATCCTGGCCCGGCTGCGGTGGTGCTGTGAAGCAGCACCGTTGAGGGGATATCAGCGTAATACCAGACTGAATATGTTAGAGCATATTCCCTCTAATCCTGAGCACGGTGTAATCGGAGGAGACTGGGGCTCTTTACTCTGACAGGCCTGTGCACACGCACACGCCAGGGGACCACATCACCGGGGAGAGGCCAGTGTGTGTGTTTGTGTGTGTGTGTCTCTGAGAGGGCGGTGGATACAGGGAGGTAGAGGAAGAGAGTGGTAAAGTGTGGAGAAAGGCGGTGAAGAAAGGAAGATGGGAGGAGGTATGAGGGGTCGAAGAGAGGAGAGGGGAGGTGAGGGGAGGAGAGAGGAAGAGAGAGGAGAGAAGGCTTGCTTAATGTAAACAGAGTGAGGCACAGGGAGGGGACAGAGGTAAGCCTGAAGACAAGCAGAAGAAAATGAGCTTGAGGGGAAAAATACATCAGAAAAATGTAAAAAAGGAAAATAGACAAAATCACAGTGAGATTTTAAAAAAGGATTTGGAAAGCCGCAGGGATTTTCAGACAATTTTGAGAAGATATCTGGAAATGATAGTGCTGCCCATATGCGCTTCAGAGACCAGCATCTGCAGCATTAATTACAATTGTACCTCCTCTCCCCACCCCACCAGCCCACCCCTGCTTCTCCACCACCTGTTTCCTTTCCAGGGTACTCGCTGTACGTGAGTGAAATCCAGGAATCTGCTTCCATCCACCAACCACCACGCCTGACGTAACTGGAGAGTAAAGCCCAGGGAGGGACAGGCATGCCTCCCTCCCTCCCTCCATCTCTTCCTACCTCCCTCCCTCCCTCCATCCCTCCATCCCTCTCTCCCTCCCTCCTGCCTCTCTCCGTCAACCCCCAGCGGGTATCTTGATGTCCAATCTATTAGGTAGTGAGACACAGAGCAAATAAAAACTCTCTTTCAACTGAAACGCTTTAGCCCTGTGCTGTGCTAGGCTGTGCTTTATGTTTGTCCTGCTGCTGAATTGAGTTCAGTGATTCAACCATAGTATCACCGATGGAAAGATTGCCAGGACCTGTGCAGGGAAATACGTGTTTGTTGTGTGTGCCTATGTCGGTTCTAAGATGCAATGAAGATTGCTATGTGGTGTTTTTATCATGTATAGCTATTAATCTGCTATGTATAGATTACATCTGCTAAATAGGGATTGTTTTCGTTCCCCTTTCATGTAATAGGAGAGGTTAAACACTGTTTTACTAGATTCAACCTAACAAAACATTAATACGAATAAACAAGCCTAAACAGCCTTCAGATTGTGGGTTTGAGAGGCAGGAGTTGTAAGAGGCATCCTACCCAGATAGGGCAGTAGGGAATGGTAAGCTATCCAATGTCCACAACAGCGTTGTGCAGTGTCAGAGGTCTTGGCAAGAAAGATTTGCAAAGAGGATTTGTGGTTGAAAAGCATGAGATCAACTCTAAAAGTCGGTCGATTTCTCTCTAAAGTTAAACTGGTAAAGGCCTTTGGGCTTATCTGAATGGATCCCGTAGCTGGGGTGGGGGTGGGAATGAGGGACGGGGGAGTTGAGAAGGCATGACAAGCTTCTTAGCATCAAAGATCTCTACACCACAGAGCACACTCTGAAAACAGTTTTGCCTCTCTGCTTAACTTCTCTCCACTTTCCTGCTGGCCCCAACCACTACTGTTTTTTCAACAGATCAATTAAATAATTTAGTGTAAATTTAGTAATTACGACCACTGGTTCTGGAAAAATGGTATGGATTCCAAAAGTCCTAGTCTGACCCGTGTCAGTCAAAGAGAAGGGAAGTTAAGAGACAGAAACTACAATCAGCACATCTCCTCTCCATTCCTCCAAGACAGACTGCCAGGCTGTGGCCCTTTCCTGCTGTCATCTCCATACCTGCATGCCCTTCCCTTCATCACAGCACCCTGGCAGGGTTTAGGTAGATGTGGGGTGCTGAGATAGAGACGGTGGCCAAGGACAGTCGAGATGGATGCGAGAGCAAACCACCGTGAAAAATAATAATAACAGTAATACTAACAAACAACAAAATAGTGGTAGCGAGAAAGAGAGAGAAAATTGCATTTCCTTTTTTTCCCTCTTCCATCTGACCTCCAGCTGAGATTTGGATGCTTTACTTCTTGCGGTGATGTCGGGATCCAAATAGCTACAGCGAATAAACAAGATTAGTGATTTGGACATGCCAGTAAATCTTATCATATTGGAGCAGAGAGGGAAGCAGGGAAACAGGACCAAAGCAATGGGGTCGGCAGAGGCCAAGACACAGGCAGAGACGGACGCATGAAACAATCTATCCTTTTCTTGTTTCTACTCTCGTCTTTTGTTACTCACACTGGAGATGGAGAGATGGTGATACTATATTCCGGCAGCAGAAATTGCAACTTTTGTTCTCCACGGGCTCGTGACTTGGTCAAGTCCTCTGTTCTAGATACAGTATTTCCACTCTCAGTGTGAGATAGAGGCGTACTGTGTAGAAGTGCTGGGAGGCATCATCTCAGAGAAGCATGGAGCGATACACCCCGGTGGGGGTTCCGTCTCGTTTTTCTTACCGTATCAAAAAAACATGTCTTACCCCAAGACCATCATCAAAACCTCTTTATAGAATGAAAGAGCAAGTGAAAACAGAGCTCATTGTCAGAAACTATTCCACCAATGCGTTTTCGGTTGGTTGTTTCATCAGTTGAAATAGCCAGTTGATGTGGACAATATGGGCTGGCGATGGGGAATCTGAGGAGGGTCTTTGAGCCCAGATTCCAGCCTAATTGTCTTGCTCAGTGTGAAAGGATACGGCACAAAGCCTCTTGACATTAAGCAGCCTGGAGGCTTAGCTAGCGCCCACTACCCGGATGGTCTTGGGCTATGGGGTACGGATGGATAGCACACTTGGGCAGCAGGGTCTGTTACTGACTGTGGGCACCAGTGGTGCAGATGGAAGATCAGGAGTGGGATTGGAGTGATTCCTGATGGAGAGAAAATGTCAAAACAAGTCCAACTAAATCATCAGTTATCAAGGCAGATATTTTGGAGACTATCGCCAGATGTAGAAATTGTTCAAAGGGAAAAATAGATATGTGATCTGGGGTTTTGACATACTGTAGAATCATCACTGTCTATAGTTAAGAGTAACAACAAGAGGTAATCGCGATAAGGATTTAGGTCTGTCACCGTGTCTTGGCATTAGTACATGAGGGTGAGGGAACAACAATATCTTTGACATGAACATGAAAAAACAGATTATGAAGAATAACAGTCTGGGGCCCTCCCTGCTACATGCAGGGATGACAACAAAAAAAGAAACGATAAAAATACAGATTTTTCTGTTTCTCTGTCGGTGAACAGACGTTGATCTCTTCAAATCCCTGTGTATCTCATGGTAAATCCTAGTAATGTGGATTAGGACCTGTACAAATATATATACATAGTTATATCACAGGAACAGATTGGGCCAGACTTCCCTGCAAAACAAATCCTCACAGATACATGCCCGGGAAAAAACAGGAATTACTCCAAATTAAGGCCTAGAATAGCAACAGTCCCTGTCATCGCCCTTCATGTCTGCCTAGTGCCTAAAACACGCACAAATTCACTCACTTATACACATAAAAACACTGACACACACACACTGTGCAGGCCTGGAACACACCGTCCCATCCATTTAGTCCAAGCTCTCTGTAGCCCACGTCACTTCCTGTCCATTATGGCGAGCTTTTCTCCCAGCATGCAACCAAATCCCCTCCACTTTGGACTCATCACTGTAAAAAGAGCCACAGCTGCTCCTCTCTCTCTCTCTCTCTCTCTCTCCCTCTCTCTCTCTCCCTCTCTCTCCCTCTCTCTCTCTTTCTCGCTCTCTCTTTGCACACACACACACACAGAGATGCCAATATGGATGCAAACAAACACAGAGAGACACACACACAGTATACTCCCACGCACAGACCTTTGCGCCCACATTCACTCAAACCACAGCATCATAACATATATGTTCATATTACTGTGTGTAATTAATGCATGTTACATACCACATAGTGGTCAACCTTCTTATAGGGTGAATAACACTGATAGACCTGACTTATATCTCAGGAGGCTGGTTAACTTACGTTGGATTGGTTGGTATATTCATCGATAGTCATTAGGATACACATGAAAACACCATATTGAGAGTTTACTTCAACAGTTATATAATAAACAAACTTTCCAAAGAGAAGTAACAGTAAGGTAAATCCATTCACTTTTTGACAGCACTATTTTTTATTTGAACGTAACCTTCCATACATATTTGAAGTGCTCAGAAATGGCATTTTTGGACCTGAACGCCAAAACATTCAAGAGATAAAAGTGCTCAAAGTCTACCTATTTTAGATACCCCCCCAATACCATGAGACATCCATGTCTTTATCACTGGAAAATATAAACACTTGAGATTGATATGATTTAAAAGCAGACTGTCAAAATGTTTAATATTTTATTGAGAATAAAAACAACGTTTTGTTATATAAATTATTAAATGTTTTAACCATAAATGTAAATGATCTAAAATCACATGAACTCCGATTTTTCTTCATATTCGCATATGTTGTACCATATTTTACATCCTCTGAGGTTTTTGTGTTGTGCCCGCCATTGGTTGAGACTCAACATGCTCTTGGCTAATACGTACTAAAATGTAGACTTTAGACACACATCAAAGAATGTTGACTTCAATGGCTATATCTGTTGTTTTAAATTATACTCTCAATCCTCCATAGAAAACCTATTGAAATAATAGAAATATAGATAATAGAATAGACATGACCATGGTGGGTGGACCGGCGGCCATCTTTGTGGTAGTAATGAGAAGTTAAAATGTAAATAAAATTTAAAGTTGCAATATGTAACTTCTTAGGCCACCCGACCCAATTCACATAGAAATGGGTGTTATAGATCCGTCATTCTCATTGAAAGCAAGTCTAAGTAGTGGTAGATTTGTTCTATGTGCACTATTTCTATTCTTGTATCTTTAAGTTTCAGTTTTGTACACCAGCTTCAAACATCTGAAAATAAAATATTTTTGGTTATGGAAAAGATATTTCACAGAGGTTTAGATGGTATGATTCTCTACACTATACTTGCTTGTTTTGTACCATAAACTGAAATTAGGCGTACTATTACAATTTTAGCAACCTGGAAATGGCAGAGCGATTTCTACATAGTGCATCTTTAAATGTCAATGGTGTACCAGCTAAATTGCAGTGGTCTGAAGGGATAGGTCCATTCCATGAATTCTATGATTGAAATGACACCCACCCTGTATTCAAGAGCATCTTGTGTCTCAACCAATGGCGGGCATAACACAAAAACCTGAGATGATGTAAAGTAGGGTCTAAGCTACAACATATGTGAATATGTTACAAATCTGTACTGATGTGTTTTTAGATAATTGATGTTAAATCTAAAAATAAATCCAAATTTTTATTCAAAACATTTTTTTCTATAAATGATCAAATACAGTAGTTTGACAGCCTGTTTGTAGGCTTTGAAATGATATCAAACTCAATTGTTTTTCTTTTCCAGTGATGAAGACATAGATGTCTCATGGTATGGTGGGGTATGCAAAATGGGTCAGCTTTGAGCACCTCTATCTCCTGAATGGTTTGGCATTCAGGTCCAAAAAGTCACTTTCTAACCACTTCTTCCATGGGCAAACATGTATGGAAAGTTTTGTTTAAATTTAAAGGGATACTTTCAAAAGTGATTGAATTCACATGGAATTATTCAGTATAACATTCTGGAATGTTCTCTGAAAAGAAAAGAAAAACACAGACGCTCAAGACATCCACTACAAACACTATGTTGAAGATATGTCAATATTCCCCAGAAGCTGGAGAAATAAATAAATTAGGAATTCCATCCCCGCCACATGCGCTGAACACCTGCTCGATCCTGGGGACTTCTGTGTACCAAGCTGTGTAGTTTTTATCTCCAGAATAAATAGCAGGTGAAAACGTGAGTTTTCTCCCGACTCTGCCAGGAGCCACAGCATCTGTCGGCTGACAGTGAGCATAAGGCCCAAGCACTGCCCAAATAACGACTAGACCAGATCACTGCGACTTAGGCATTTAAAACCTGTTTAGGATAATATCAGTAAATATATTGCAATTGTCTCCAGTAATTCACTGGACTCTTTCCCCCCTGGGACAATCCCTATCTGATACCTTTTGATCCCAAACTGGATTATGTGGGACTAATACACGCCGATGCCTTCCGTTTACAGTGTGTTTGTGTGTGCGTGTGCGTGTGCGTGTGCGTGTGCGTGTGCGTGTGCGTGTGCGTGTGCGTGTGTGTGTGTGTGTGTGTGTGTGTGTGTATGTGTGTGTGTGAAGGGTGGAGAGGAGGTTACAATATAATAGAGAACTATGATCTGATCCTGCCATAAATGACCATGCTTATTGAATGCAATGGTGAAACATATAATGAGTTCAAATTGCAGCTTGGAATGATGAATATTTCCTGCCACTAGTTGGTGTTGGTGCAAACAGATCGCTGTTTGATTTCCTGACTTGCAAGCTCAGCGGACTATTGTATGATTGGACCAGAGAAAAACGCACTTAAACCTGACAAGACCCAAGCTATTACAGCAGACGGCCCTTGAGGCAAGGTAACATTGTGTGAGTGTGAGACCGGGTGATTGTGTGTACTAATCTGTATGATGTGTTTGCCTCAGATGATATGTGTGTGTGAATGTATACTGGTGTGTACGTGTGTAACTGTGTGTTTGTACTGACCGAGAGCCGGTGAAGGTACTGTATGTGTGTTGAATATTAAACTGCAGGCGATCTTGTAGAGCTCTGATAAATGCATTTATGGAAAAGTCAGCCCGGCTTTATCTCCTCATTGCAGGTTAGATCGCCAGATAAAAGAATTGGGGCTCCAAAAATATAAATAAAAAATCAGCGCAGGGAGATAAGAAACCGGCTCCTCGGTGGTTCAGTACCTGCTCCTCGCTCCCCTCCCAGCCCACACCGCCTGCCTCCACATTCTGCTGCTCATCAGGATGGCCCCTATCACTAACCCAGGGCCCTTATCAGGCCCATATCACTAACCCAGGGCTCTGTTCAGGCCCCATCATTAACCCAGGGCTCTGTTCAGGCCCCTATCACAAACCCAGGGCTCTGTTCAGGCCCCATCACTAACTCAAGGCTCTGTTCAGGCCTTATCACTAACCCAGGGCTCTGTTCAGGCCCTATCACAAAAACAGGGCTCTGTTCAGGCCCCTATCACTAACTCAAGGCTCTGTTCAGGCCTTATCACTAACCCAGGGCTCTGTTCAGGCCCCATCACTAACCCAGGGCTCTGTTCAGGCCCTATCCCTAACCCAAGGCTCTGTTCAGGTCTTATCACTAACCCAGGGCTCTGTTCAGGCCCTATCCCTAACCCAAGGCTCTGTTCAGGCCCCTATCACTAACCCAGGGCTCTGTTCAGGCCCCTATCACTAATACAGGGCTCTTTTGAGGCCCTATCATTAACCCAAGGCTCTGTTCAGGCCCTTATCACTAATACAGGGCTCTGTTCAGGCCCTATCACTAACCCAGGGCTCTGTTCAGGCCCTATCCCTAACCCAAGGCTCTGTTCAGGCCCTTATCACTAATACAGGGCTCTGTTCAGGCCCGATCACTAACACAGGGCCTTGTTCAGTGATATGCCATTCTCCTAATGGAACCTGATGGAATGACTCAGACATTCTCCTGTATTATTCTGCTATGGGGATGTAGAGTACAGTACATGTACTGGTAGCTTATTCCTCACTGTTATCCACCCCACCTCTCCCCATATGCAGAATACTTTTCATAACCTAAGGCTGCTTTGCTGTGGCACAAACATTTCATGTTACCTTTTTTTGTGGAGGAAATATATTCAAGCAGAATACCTTGAAAGCATTTAACCCCAGCCTCTAACACTTGTATATTCCCTCTCTGAGCCTCACTCACACTTCCTCTCTCTCAGCATCTCTTACTCATTCTATAACAACCCGGTACCTCTCTCTTTCTCTTTATATATCTCCTGTTTTACCTCTCTCTGCGTCTTTCCACATCCCTGGTTCTCTCCCTCTAGCTACCTCGCTACATCATATCTCTCTCTCCATCTTTCTCTTTCTCTCTACATCTCCCTCTCTCTCTCTCTCCTCCTCATCTCTCTCTCCATCTTTCTCTTTCTCTCTACATCTCCCTCTCTCTTTCTCTCCTCCTCATCTCTCTCTCCATCTTTCTCTTTCTCTCTACATCTCCCTCTCTCTCTCTCTCCTCCTCATCTCTCTCTCCATCTTTCTCTTTCTCTCTACATCTCCCTCTCTCTCTCCTCCTCCTCATCTCTCTCTCCATCTTTCTCTTTCTCTCTACATTTCCCTCTCTCTCTCTCCTCCTCATCTCTCTTTCTCTCTCCAGTGTGCAGGCAGAGCCAGCAGACGGGGTTTCCAGCCTTGGCCCCTGGGGGTGTTGCTGATGGAATGTGTTTGGGAGGCCTGCAGCTTCTCTCTCTCTCTGAGCCGCACAGAAAACGGTCCCACTGGGGTCTGGACCAGTCCCTGTTTACAGCACAGAGGAGAGGCAGCACCATGGAATCACCACCGGCCATCCTAAACACCCTACAAAGATAGGTCCACACGACCCCCCCCCCCCCCCCCCCCTAAGTTAAAACGTTTTACTACTGGATGAAGAAAGAGAGAGAGAAAACCTGCCAATGGCTGAAAGTCTGCTGGCTTACATCCAGTCACGGTGGAAGTCTCTTTTTTAATTCCTGTTTCATGTTCCACCGACATGAGAATTTAATTTATGAGCATGACAGAGGAAGAGATGCCTTTATACTCACAGTAGACACATACACAGACACACCGAAATATAGCAGCCGCTCACAAAGGCACTGGCGAAAGCCTACAATGGAAATATAGAAAGTAGCGCACACACGTACACACAAACAATGCTGTCACAAATTACTGCTAATTCGCTCAGGCTGGGATCTCAGGAGATTAAACTCAGGGTAATTTACAGTATTTTTTGGGTGAGACCCACTGTTTTACACTGACTTCCATTTCAAAATAAAATGTATTGATTTTCACAATTTAGTCACCCGTCGGGTGACCCCAGCAGTTAAATATTCATAAGTCATTAAAAATAAAAGATGCACATTTTGTACGTTTGACCTGTTGTAATATACGGCACAGTGTATAATATACTCAATCCAGCGTACTGTTCCACTCTGAGGTGAAGCGGGTGCTGCGCAGGCGGAAAAACAACATTAGCAACTTGCATGTTTCAAGTTGATTAGAACTTGATGAAAGAGACAATGCAATCTCCGCATTTGGCAGATAGAGTGTCGGCAAATATCTTCATAACATTACAGTTGTTAGTGTGGTCATTTTATAAATGTATATTGCATATGTATGTATGTATAAATTCATATTGGTTCCTATTATTACATTTAGATAAGATAACTGCACAAAGCAATACAAAAAATGTAACTTGGAAAAGCTATAAAAAACTTTAATTAAAGAACTACTGCTGTTCAGACAACTGGGGAGATAGAACAGGGTGTATGCCTTGAAAATCCCTTTAAAGAGAGAGGGAGAGAAACAGGGAGAGAGAGATGGAGAGAGAGGGAGAGAGAGAGAGAGAGAGAGAGAGAGATGGAGAGAGAGTGGGAGACAGCGAGAGAGTGAGGGAGAGAGCGGGAGAAGATAAATGAGTGACAATATAGGGGTGAGTTTTATTCCCTGGATAAAGCTGGGTAAATCTGACCTGTATGAATCCAATATAAAACATTAAGACTATAAAACATTAAGAATGAAACTCAAATCCTCGATGCCTCACTTTTGTGCGAGGGGAAATAAGGGGTAAGCTTAGACTTTTTGCCCTCTGTTTCAATTCTCTCTTCTTCTCTATTTCATTTCTCCATGAAGCTTTTCATGCTTCTGCCATTGCAGGAGAGTGGGGCAAGCTGGCACAGTGTGAGTCTACCCATCTTGAGAAATGATGCATTTGATGCGACGCTCCCTGCTGAAACCATGCTGGGGCTGAGCTGTCGACTGGGACACGGCCCAACTCTAATCAACAAAAACCAGTTTAAAAGTAGCCATGGGTAGTTTCACAGGGCTGCACCCGAGGGAAGACTTGGAAGGAAGGGATCACTTGGGCTTTTCAGCTGAGGCAGCGAGTATAGACGCTAGTCACCAAGCACCAACCACTAGCCCCTTGTAGGAAGTCAAGGGAAGGTGACGAGAGGGGAGGAAGATGGGGGAGGAAAGGGGAGGAGGGGACAGGAAACAGGGTTTAGGGAGAGACGCCTATCCTTAATTAGGAGCCCGATCAGGGGACATCCTGGAGATATGAGCTAGTGTGTGTGTGTGTGTGTGTGTGTGTGTGTGTGTGTGTGTGTGTGTGTGTGTGTGTGTGTGTGTGTGTGTGTGTGTGTGTGTGTGTGTGTGTGTGTGTGTGTGTGTGTGTGTGTGTGTGTGTGTGTGTGTGTGTGTACACGTGTGTGCGCGTCTGTCAGCAGATGGAGGCACACTGAGGTTATCTCTAGGGCCTACGGTGAGAGGCAGACAGAGTATATATTGACTGACAGAAAGAGACAGACAGACAGACAGACAGACAGACAGACAGACAGACAGACAGACAGACAGACAGACAGACAGACAGACAGACAGACAGACAGACAGACAGACAGACAGACAGACAGACAGATAGACAGACAGACAGACAGACAGACAGACAGACAGACAGACAGACAGACAGACAGACAGACAGACAGACAGACAGACAGACAGACAGACAGACAGACAGACAGACAGACAGACAGACAGACAGACAGACAGACAGACAGACAGACAGACAGCGCTAGCTGCTCATGAGACCACAGCAATAAAGACAACACCCAGGAGGATCCTCATCATGGTTTGTCATCTTAATAATCAGCCTCCCTCCTTCTTCCCTCCCAGAACACCCTTGTCCTCAAAAACACACATCTAAATAACCACCCCTCCCCATCATCTCCCCATCAACGTCAAAAACACAGCCTTCCCCCACCACCAGCACTACCACCCCCTCTCCCCTCTCCCCTATTCCAGTTCTCCTTTTATCCTCGTCATTTCATCCTGATCCCTGATTTCTACTGTAAAGCCTTCTCCAGTAGGATAAAAAATATATATATTTTATTGTCAGATACACCGGATAGGTGCAGTGAAATGTATTGTTTTAGCTATAGTAGTACGGGCACCCCTGGAGGATATTAGGGTGAAGTGCCTTCTCAAGGGCATTTCAACACATTTTTCGCCTTGTCGGCTCAGGTGTTTGAAGTAGTGACCTTTAGGTTCCTGCCCCAACGCTTTTACTGCTAGGCTACCTGCCGCCCTAAACACCTTGAAGTTAATGAATACCTCTCCTGAATATGCTTAAATAAAACAGGGCCGCAAAACAAGGGGTAACATGGACTACAACAGGAGAAAAGCAAGATAAAAAACTACAGTGGATGAAAAACATCATCCAGGGGCCATGTTAATTTTACAACATTTACCAAAGATCAACAACATATTCTTGAATAATTTATATGTTTGGCAGCATGTACAAGTACAGTAATCCTCAAAAATAATTTGTACAAATATTTACACAAAAAAAAATATTCACAATAACTTTTCAAACAAAACTGTCGCCTGCACCTGTCCTCATGCTAGTCGATTCTAGAGAGCTAGGATCAAATAGGAAGTCATGTGACTCAGATATCTGTTATATGATACTATTGACTATTTCATGTTGGGATGGAGTCAAGACACTTTCTGGAAAACAAGTGGTAACATGGACATGATTACCTACAAGAGAAGAACAACATAACAACTAGAAAACAACAAGGGAACAACAATTGTCTAGAGGATATAATCAGTTGATTGTTGAGGATGGGACTCGCTTGTTATCTCCATGTGATTCAGAATCCAAGAAGAGAGAAAAGAAGAGATGCCGTTAAATCCATTGCAGAAATCACTGTACTTCTCTCTCTCTCTCTCTGATGAAGAGAAATGAGCAGTATGTCTATGCTGTACACATGAGTTATATTGTATTCGCTATTAGCCAATAGATTCAGTGATTGTAATGCTTACTAAGAGTTTCTCAAGCCTGAAGTGAGCCAAGCAGCTATCGTAAATCAGGCCAGCATGGATTAAGTCCAGCTAGGTGATCATATCAGGGAACCCTTTCTCACACTCAGCACCTATAGCTAGCCGGCCCCAGCCCGGCCCGACATTCAGATCCTCTGGCTCTCTGGCATGGCGAGATTTGACACGGAATGCTGACTGTGAGAGCAAATCTGCCCCTGATTCCCATGCCTTTGCCAGAATCCACCCTCTCTTAATAAAGTAGGTCCGAGTCAAGCAGAGCCAATCTGGGAGAAGAAGGAAAAAAGCCTAAAAATAAGGAAACAGCAAATAAACAAAAAAGACAACAACAAGAAATCAAAAACGTATCTCTTTGTTCCATCTTTGGATGAGCCACAACTAAATGCTTCCAGTCTGTTCCGTAGGGGTGGAAATGAGCCTGCGAGCCAAGAAACAGCATTGTCTTTTGGATGAGGAGTTATGAGAAGAAAGCCCCTTGTAGCCTACATACAAGAGTCAGCACGGCGCACAGCTCTCAGCAAAAAAGAAACAGGAACAGTGAGCCGGTGTAATCCACCCAAGACATAAGCTGGGGGGTGTAATTGAAGCAGCGCCGACAGGAGCACACAAAACACAAGATTGGAGATTGAAGGGGTGTGTAGGGAGGGGGCAGGGGGAAATGATTGCAGATGTTTCATTTCCTGTTTTGTTTTTTGGGGACACGGCAAGGCCAGGGTTATAGCGTCACTGCTCCCCGGGTCACTTGTTCTCTCTAAGATGCAGGGGTAAATCCACACCACCTTCCCGCGTAGCGTTTCTCCAAGAGTATCGGCATCCGTGGTTAGGCCAGTTCATTTCCTCCCAGACACCGCGTTTTCCCTCCTCTTCCTTTCCTCTGTCCTTCCCGTCCTGTGTTGTAAAAACCCGGCATGCATGCACCATCTTCTTCTCCACTCCTCAAAGATTCCAGAGCACCTTGAATGTGTCTCTCCGGAGAGCGAAGAGTAAAAAGAGGGAGAGAGGAAGAGAGAGTGGAAACAGCAGAGGAGAAATGGAGAGAACGAAGGAAGGAAGGATGGATGTTGGGGGGAAATAAGCAGGTTGTTTTTTTATAATATTTGCAGTCTGTCCTTTTGATGTACACACCAAAACAGTCTGGAGCCCTGAGCCGCCAATCCCACAATCCCACAGGCTGATGTGACAGTCGGCTTGGCAGCCGCCCCGCAACAGGCCAGACTCACCCCACTCCTCCTTCTAGCTATCCTCCGCCCCGTCCTCCACGCACCGCTCCTCGCCATCCTCCTGCCTGGCGTCTCCCGCACCTTCTCCTCCCTTTTCCCTCACTACCCATCCTCCTATCCCACATGCCAGGTCTCAGTTTGCATTCCAGGATCAAACCTCGCCACTCTGCCAACCGCTCTCCCCGCGATGCCAATGCCTTGGCATCGAGCGGGTGCCATAAAACTGGCACACCGTTGCACGGCGGATACTGCTGCCCGCTTACACTCAACTTTATCAAAAAAATAACATCGCCAGAGAAGAGGAGGGGAGAATCCTCTTTGTGTTGCTGCTCCATTAAAGCAGCCCAGAGCTGACTGAGACAATAACACAACATGGCTGTAGAGGCTGTGGTGCTGGAGTCCGATGCAGTGGGGCAGCACCACCAGGCAGGAGTCATGAGCAGCCTTGCCAGACAGAGAGAGAGGGATGGCACCCCATCTAAACCCAGACACCTCCCAAACCAACACCCAATTTCACGGAGAAATTCATAACGATAGTAATGCATATGCTGAATAATAATTGAATAATAATAGTGATTATGATGAGGGGGGCATAATAATAATGACGGTTATATATAGTCATTATATACAACCGTTGCTGGCAGGGGTGTTTGTGATCATCGCCGTCACTGTTCTTTATTGTCTGTCACGGCCGTTAAGAGGCGATAAAAATCAATCGCGGGTGCCCCGCTCTCCCTGCGGCCTGCCAGCATGCCTCGCTCCCTCGCTGTAGTGCTCCCTCCCGTCCAGAGCTCTTGAGGACGGTGATGGCTCTCCGCAGAGCCCTCTTCCCCTCTCCTCCTTCCCTATCTCCCATCCCTCCCTCCCTCCCCTCTCTCCAACACCACTACTCCTCTATACTCTGCCGTGGGTTGAGATAGCTATCAGGGCGAGGCACGCTTTTAATTGATCTCGGTCACAGTTTAATGTGAGGCGCGGATTAGCTCTTATCACCGCATGAGAGAGAGGCGAGAGTTTTTCGGGAAAAAGAGATCACACTCCCCAACGTTAAAACCCCAGCGCCCTCCTTGAAATGGATGCTCTGGCTCTGGAGCGACCCACATAGACAGGAGAGAGAGAGCCGGCCGGGTGGTTGGAGCAGGAGGGACAGGGGACATCAGGCTGGGCCCTTATCCCAGTGTCGGTGTGACGTGTTGGGGCTGGCTCTGGGCTATTTATGGCCTAGTGTGGAGCTGTAGTGTGGTGCTGGAGCTGGGCCTGCGTCTGTTTAATCACCAACTGTTATGTTAGTGGGATTTATAGGACAACCACTTCATATGGAGGTGAAGCATGGGGAGAGATGTGGCTGGGTGAATCACCAGAGAGCCACTGGGGACCATGGGGACGGCCAGAAAGCATGTCTGGGACTCTCTATCTCTCCCATTCATATTGACATCCATCGTCTGAACTCCTGTTCAATCATACTGCAGTTGTTGCGATTCCCCTTGGTTCAATAAACCGGCAGATAAATAAAGTACAGGGCAGAGCGGACGACGTTAATCAGCGAATTACACAGGTTCAAAACACGGGTGAATATTATGAACATCCTGCTGCGACCACCACACACACTCACATCAGTGGAGGCAAAAATAACTTTACTCTTTTTTCTCCGAGGTGAATTTCAAAGTGCTCCTCCACTGTAGTTTAAATGCCAGGGCGACATGAAAAAAAAGAACTGAGAAAAAGCGGCGCAGTGCGCCAACTGGTAGAGATTCAATCCGAATGAGAGGAACGTCATTACAGCTGAATAGAAATGGCAGTGTCCTTGTTTTGTTATTTTCTGTAGGCAAATAAGGCAACGTTGAAAGAAGAAGAGGGAAAGACAATGAAAGGAGGAACAGAAGCTTGGTTAACAGAAGAGTGTGTGACATCAAAGAGGACAAAAGCAGGGGAGGATGTGGGGATGAGGGAGGGATGAGGGAGGGATGAAAGGGGTGGTTGGTGGTAAATCTCCTTTAACACAACATCCCGGTGTGATTTCGGAGGCCTGTTTATACAGAGAGGAAAATCTGTTTGCCATTTTGGTTCATTTAAATGTGGTTCATAGATAGCAGAGTCTGGCGCTCGAGGGGCTGCAGACGAGCAAAACAAATCCAGCTACCCCATGGATCCTCTGCCTCCTCTCTGCCTCCTCTCTGCCTCTTCTTCCGCTCCTCCGCTCCTCTACTCTCTCGCCTCCGAGGGTTTCCTCCTTCAGAACGCCTCCACTGACAGTAGACTATAGTTCAACAGCCTCTTTACAGTCCCTCCCTCCGCTTTGCTCTGAGTTCCCCAGACAACACTTAGCCCTGAGGATGTATGATGAATCAGTGACAGCTTGATGTTCCATTCGGCCCATGGAGGAAGGGGGAGAGTTGAGGGAGGAGGAGGAGGAGGACTGTTTTGACTGGTGTCAGACATTAGATTAACTTGTTAATTAACTTGTTAGTGTCAACAGTCGATAGACAATACCATTCTCGGAAAAAGACAAGAGATGTTAAACGGTAGCATACATGAAATCAGGTCTTATTTTCAACGACAAACCCCTCATTGGGGATAGATCGCCCAATAAATCCTGATCCACAAGCTATTGATCAACAAATTGTATAAGCAAATTAAATGAAAACTGTTTTACAACTCCCGATATGAAGCATTAGGGCTCATGCACCAACACACACACAGGTTTATGAGTACACGCCAAATGTCTCGGCATCCTCCGACTTCCCCACCATAAAAATATATTTATGAGAGCATCAGGCCATTGAGCCATGGCATTGTTTGCCATTTTCTCTTCGCTTTATGATTCCATCAACGCTCCAAGATTGATTTGGAGAGCTCTTCACAGAGTCACCCTCCATAAGGAATACATATAATTCAACAACAACACATACTGTGTCTTTTTCTTTATAAAACATACACTCATACTATTACCAGCCCTCAGCAACAAACTAAACCATCCTGGAAAGAGAAAGGATTCTTGGCTTGGGAAGATGGAGAGGTGGGGTGTGGGGGAATGGATGTGGCTGAGTGAGTGTGTTTAGCCAAGTTTCTATTTTTCTTCACCACCACATACAGTGCTAGCAAACACAGAGGGCCCTGTGTTTTTCCTCGCAACAGAGAAAGCAACAGACTGGCACATCAAGGGACACTGCCAACTAAACAATCACCAATCCAGGCTGGCAATTTTCACCCAGTCGTTTCTAATGTCCGTGGCGGGCCAGATGCTCAGAGAATATGCAGGGCAGTCAAACACAGAGAGGCCCAGGCTTTGAACCTGAGCCCAGTGGAGAATTCCTGGGCATCTCTCCTCGCCTGCTTCTGTGGACCGGTATTTTAGTGTGACTGACTGTGTGTGTGGGGTAATGGGGTGTATACTGTATGGGGGATGGTATTTGTGTGTGTGTGTGTGTGTGTGTGTGTGTGTGTGTGTGTGTGTGTGTGTGTGTGTGTGTGTGTGTGTGTGTGTGTGTGTGTGTGTGTGTGTGTGTGTGTGTGTGTGTGTGTGTGTGGCGTCAGTATGCATGTGTGTGTGTGTTTTGTGTGTGTGTGTGTGTGTGTGTCAAAGCCGTGGGTGTACATGACACATTACCACGGAAGGGGGAGGTGGAGCATCGTGGGCCTGGTATGTGTGGGCTTCTGTTCAGTTGAATCCCCTTCCTGGCAACAGGGGTCTCTCTGGGCTATGCAGGACCACCGTCGTTACATCCACGCACTCGCACAAGCAGATGGCTAAACAGATGATCTTCGCTCATCCCACTCATGGCCATCCATATTTATTTCATGATGGCTGTGCCCGGAGTCTCCCTCTGACTATCACTTCTCCATGAGTGCTCTGGCAGGGGGAGGGCTGCTGTCGCACAAGCGTTTGAAAAACAAAACTGGCATGAAAGAAGAGGAGAGAGACAACAGAGAGCGAGAGAGAGAGAGAGAGAGAGAGAGAGAGGGTGAGAGATGGTGAGAGAGAGAGAGAGCGAGAGGGTGAGAGAGACAAGGTGAGAGAGAGAGAGAGAGAGAGAGAGAGAGAGAGAGAGAGAGAGAGAGAGAGAGAGCGAGAGAGAGAGGGGGGGGGGGTGAGAGAGGGAGGGTGAGAGAGAGAGAGAGGGTGAGAGACAGCGAGAGAGAGCGAGAGACAGCGAGAGAGCGAGAGAGAGAGCGAGAGAGAGAGAGAGAGAGAGAGAGAGAGAGAGAGAGAGAGAGAGAGAGAGAGAGAGAGGGGGGGGGGGGGGGGGGGTGAGAGAGGGAGGGTGAGAGAGAGAGGGTGAGAGACAGCGAGAGAGAGAGAGAGACAGCAAGAGAGAGAGAGAGAGAGAGAGAGAGAGAGAGAGAGAGAGAGAGAGAGAGAGAGAGAACATAGAACACCAAATAATGCATGCAGAGCAGAATTAGGCCGATACCCGCGAGTTATCATTATTCTACAACCACCTAAAAGGAAGTGATTTCCAAACCTTCCATTACAAAGCCATCACCTACAGATAGATGATCCTGGAGAAGAGTCCCCTAAGCAAGCTGGTCCTGGGGCTCTGTTCACAAACACAAACAGACCCCACAGAGCCCCAGGACAGCAACACAACCCAACCAAATCATGAGAAAACAAAAAGATAAATACTTGACACATTGGACAGAATTGACAAAAAAACAGAGCAAACTAGAATGCAAATTGGCCCTAGACAGAGAGTACACAGTGGCAGACTACCTGACCACTATAACTGACCGAAACTTAAGGAAAGCTTTGACTATGTACAGACTCAGTGAGGATAGCCTTGCTATTGAGAACTGCCGCCGTAGGCATACCTGGTTCTCATGAGAAGACAGGCTATCTGCACACTGCCCACAAAATGAGCTGGAAACTGAGCTGCACATCCTAACCTCCTGCCAAATGTATGACCATATTTCCCTCAGATCACACAGATCCACAAAGAATTTGAAAAACAAACCCAATTTTGATAAACTCCCATATCTACTGTGTGAAATACCACAGTGTGTCATCACAGCAGCAAGATGTGTGACCTGTTGCCACAAGAAAAGGGCAACCAGTGAAGAACAAACACCATTGTAAATACAACCATATTTACGTTTAGTTATTTTCCCTTTTGTACTTTAACTATTTGCACATCGTTACCACACTGTATATAGACATAATATGACATTTAAAATGTCTTTATTCTTTTGGAGCTTCTGTGATTGTCACGTTCCTGACCTGTTTTCCTTTGTCTTGTATTTATTTTAGTTGGTCAGGGCGTGAGTTGGGTGGGTTTGTCTATGGTTGATTTTCTATGTTGGGATTTTTGTGTTCGGCCGGGTATGATTCTCAATCAGAGGCAGCTGTCAATCGTTGTCCCTGATTGAGAATCATACTTAGGCAGCCTGGGTTTCACGTGTGTTTTGTGGGTGTTTGTTTCCGTGTTTGTGTTTTCACCACACGGTACTGTATAGGTTTCTGCACTTCGTTTATTTGTTTTTGTAATTCAGTGTTCTAGTTTCGTTATAATAAATCATCATGAACACTAACCACTCTGCGTATTGGTCCGATCCGTCTCGCCTCTCCTCGTCCGAGGAGGAGGACGAATATGAAAGCCGTTACAGTGATTGTTATGTTAATTGTTCGTTTTTATTGTTTATTTCACTTTTATTTGTTATGTGCTTCACTTGCTTTGGCAATGTTAACATATGTTTCCTATGCCAATAAAGCCCTTGAATTGAACTGAATTGAGAGAGGGGGGGTAATAACATTTGAGAACTAAAAGAAAAACAACGGCGCTAGCCTAACAGTCGCCCGTCAAAGTTCTTAAATAACTTCACATTGATCAAAGAAAGCAGCGAATCCATGCGCAGTTCTGAGCTAGTGCTGATGACTAAGGCCCTGGTCGATGCCGGTTGACGTGATTTATACAGCTTCCTGGAGTGCCAATAAATGAAAAGACTGATTTGCCCAGTGTAGGAATGGGGTGGAATGCCTCTGCACTTGCTCCCTTTGATCTCTCCTGGTACTTACTGAGGAAATGAGCAACCTCGCTACAGACAGTTTCTCACTGAGAGACCCATACAATACTACCTGGTCCTCCTGGAAAATGTCCAAAGCTAAAAGGACCAAATTGGTCGACACCAATGGTGTTTAATGGAAGCTGGAAGGGGCAATTTCTCCGTGTAACGCAGATTGTGGCACGTTGATATGGTATAGCTTTTTGCTGAGGCGGGGAGAAAAACATTCATTTTGCCTGGCACTCTAATTATATATATTGAGACTTTTTTACTTTCTGTCCAGATCTGAACATTACATTTCAGATGTATTTGCCCATCATCACATCTTAGGCTACCTCACCCTCCTCCTCATCCTCTCTTCCTCCCTCTTCTTCGCTCCTTATTATGGGAATGTCTCAGCACATACTTTTTCGCCTTACTAGATCTGGCAGCGGTCCTGGCCGATGGATGATATTTAGGTTGATCATAGGAAGTGACACGCCGGGTTTCCCCTGAGGCCAGTGGCTGAGTGAGCAACTCAATTAACAGCAAACCGCCTCAGACAGGGCAGGCCTGATCCCTGGGAGCTCCAGGGAGAAGGAGGGGGAGGAGGAGGGAGATCAGCTAAGCACTGCTCGTCCTCCCTCCACCCTACGTGGGCAGGGGATGGAATGAGTGCTGGGCCTGGCTTTGTCTTGCTGGGCCTGGCTGGGTCTGGATGTCGGTCTGAGCCTAAGCCATGGGGCAGGGTGACAGTGTGCTCCAGTTGTTCTGATGATTCACCATGTCCTCCTACAGGGGGCCCGGGGGCAGCACATGCCACACGCACAGATGACTGGACAGCAGCTTTGTTCCATTATCAATGGGCCGGAGGGTGTAAGCGAGCATGAACATCACAAGCCCACCGTAGCGAGCCCCGTTAGGCCTACAGAGGAGACCTCCGGTCTGGTTAGAGATGAGGCCAGATTATGGCAGTCCAGCTGGGACACAGATAGGGCTCAGGAGTCTGAGAACAGATAGCTAGTCTTATCCAGGGTTCAAAAGGGGAGCCTGGAGTCATAGTACAATCCCATCCTATAGCATGGAGCCGATAGGAAGTGCAGGCACCCACGGGCAGAGCAGACCCAGGATTAAAACCAAAGGTTACTCAACAACATCTAAGACATTCTGTGTCTCTGCGTCTTTTTAGCTGAAGGAGACACTACAGGATCAGGACCTGCAAAGGCAAAGCCTTTAAAAACAATGTGGTCTGTGACATATACGTCCCCTAAACAGACTCAAATACAGCAATCAATCACACTGCAGCATATCTGACTGGCTGCTGTCACTGCTCCCATCTCTGTTCTCTCTCCTCTCTTCTCCTCTCATTTCCTCTCCTCTGTCCTTTCCTTGGTCTACAGATATTACCTACAGATGAGTGCAGCAGTAAAGTACTCGAACATGTCTCTCCATCCCTCAATCCCTCCATCCCTCGCTCTGTCCAACTCAACTACCTCCTAGTTCCTCTAGTCTAGTTGCCGTGGCGATGGCAGGGCAGGCCCTGACCTGCAGACTCTCCAAAAGGATAATGAGCTTCATCGTGGCGTGGGTGGGCAGGGTTCAGCTTCCTCCAATGCATAATGAGCTCACTCTACTCACTTTTTAAACTGAAACCTCAAAAGTATTTTTTCCGCATTCTCTTCATCGGCCAAATCTGGTAACCGAAGACAAAAAGTACAAGAAGTTCAGAAATAAAAAAAATCCCCTGAAGTTCGATGGTGATGACCATCAGTGAGGAGCAGAGCGGGATCAGAGTAGAGTCGTAAACATTATGAAATGTGACACCCGCTGACATTTTGAGGTCAGTGTCACTTCCTGCTCTTCAGCTCTGGCTCCTCAGCGTTTCTGATTGGCTGTATTAGCGAGAGGGGACACAGAGTGCTTACCTTGTCTCTAATTAACAGTGACAAACAATGCAACAAACAAAACAACATATGAGATGCATAAATCCTTTCTGAAGGCGCTGAGTGGTACAAACATGCTAGTCAACCTTCCCTTCTCCTCCCCCTCTCCCCTCTCCCTTCTCCCTCCCCCCTCTCCCCTCTCCCCTCTCCCTTCACTCCTTCTCCCCTCTCTCCCCTCTCCCTTCCCTTCTCCCTCCTCCCTCTCCCCTCTCCCTACCTCCCTCCTCCCTCCTCCCTCCTCCCTCTCCCCTCTCCCCTCTCCCTTCCCTTCTCCTCCCCCCTCTCCCCTCTCCCCTCTCCCTTCCCTTCTTCTCCCCCCTCTCCCCTCTCCCTTCACTTCTTCTCCCTCTCTCCCCTCTCCCTTCTCCTCCCCTCTCTCCCCTCCCCTTCCCTTCTCCTCCCCCTCTCCCCTCTCCCTTCCCTTCTTCTCCCCCCTCTCCCTCTCCCTTCCCTTCTCCCTCCCCCCTCTCCCCTCTCCCTTCCCTTGTCCCTCCCCCTCTCCCATCTCTCTTCCCTTCTACTCCCCCCTCTCTCTCCCTTCCCTTCTCCTCCGCCTCTCCCCTCTCCCTTCTCCCCCCAGCCCCTAGCCCCTGGTGGCTGCTGTAATAAACTGGAAGGTAAACAGAACTGGGATTTTGGCCATCAAACGCTTGTCATCTTCCCAGAGCAGGCAGGGAACAGAGGTGGCCAAGGGAGACAGTTGTTGCCGCATTGTATTCTGAGAGAGAGAGGGAGAGTGTGTGTGTGTGTGTGTGTGTGTGTGTGTGTGTGTGTGTGTGTGTGTGTGTGTGTGTGTGTGTGTGTGTGTGTGTGTGTGTGTGTGTGTGTGTGTGTGTGTGTGTGTGTGTGTGTGTTTGTGTGCGTGTGCGTGTGCGCGTGCGCATGTGTGTGTGTGTGTGTGTGTGTGCATGTGCTCGTGCGCGTGTGCGGGGGGGACTGATGGGATAGACAGAGGTGGAGAGGACAGTCACTCACAGTAGTGGGACTTGTCAGGAACAGACGCTGTCAAGCATGGACACCTGTGACAGCGGTGTCACACCCGGAGTGAGCCGGCGTGTCCCCTGCCACGGTGGAGATTACGATGATCACCATCCTCACTGTATGGTCCCCACATGAGACACTAGACAGACAGACAGACCGACAGGCAGAGAGAGGAGGAGATGGGATAGAGTCTCCCCTTTCATTGCAATGCTGCTATTTCTATTATATTCAGATAGGAACTTCATTCAGAATTCAGTTGTGAAGTCTGAAGACTCCAAGGGAGGATGTCCTCAGGTGAATGTGAGAGTGGGTTTTTAGGGACGTGGGAAATGAAGTGCACTCATGCATACAAGAGTTGTTGGTATAATCTTCAGCGGCAGAATGATAGTCCACCTGAGAGCTCTCACACACTAGCCGAAAAAACTAAGTTAAGAGGGACAACTTTCCAAGTACCATTTATCCGTACTCCAGAAATACGTGAACAGTGCCTTATAATAACTTGCTGGGACAAGGAATACCAAAGAAAAGAGCCACTGTATAAAGTCATTATAGAGACTTAAACATCTCTGGTCAGTGAAAAATGTCTTCTCACAACCATGATATTGTCTACTCATTTGAAATCCAAAGGGGCGTTGTTCCCCAGTTAGCTGTTAAAGGATCAGGTGTGAATGTGACCTGGTGGCTTGAATACTGAACCTGCCGTGGCGTCCATTCGGAGGTGCGGGTCCCCACGGAGATCAGATGAGGGATCTGGGAGAGATCTGCAGCCACGGCCTCTCAGTCTCTCAAACAGACCCATAATGATGCCTCTCAGCGGAGCACTGATTTCATCAGGGCTTTGATAATCGCTGATGACAGACAGGGCAGTGGAGGGAGACTCTTTCCTTTCCTCACCTCATCAAATAAACAGAGAGAGAGAGAAATTGAAGAAATTGAGAAACCTATCCAACAGACAACATAGAGACCCAGAAAACGTGAGCCTACAGTATGCCTTCAATATGGTGAATCACTAAAACAATACAGAAATACACTACGGAAAAAGAAGGAACAGCACATCAGAAATCAACTCAATGTAATTGAAGAATCCATAGAATCTAACCACTTCTGGGAAAATTGTAACACACAAAAAAACCACGAAGATGTATCTTTCCAAAACAGAGATATATGGATAAACGACTTCGCCAATCTTTTTGTCCCAATAACAAAGAACAAACAGCAAAAACATTTACATGATAAAATACAAATCTTAGAATCAACTATTAAAGACTACCAGAACCCACTGGATTCTCCAATTACATTGAATGAACTACAGGACCAAATATTTTATATTTATTTATCTAGGCAAGTCAGTTAAGAACAAATTCTTATTTACAGTGACGACCTACCCCAGCCAAACCCGGATGACACTGGGACAATTGTGTGCCGCCCTATGGGACTCCCAATCTCAGCTGGACTTGATGCAGCCTGGATTTGAAGCAGGCACAGCAGTGATACCTCTTGCACTAAGATACAGTGCCTTAGGCCGCTGCGCAACTCGGGAACACCTCCAAATCAAAAAGGCCCGTGCGTGTTTATGGTATCCTAAATGAAATGATAAAATATACAGACCACAAATTACAACTGGCTATACTTAAACTCTTTAACATCATCCTCAGCTCTGCCATCTTCCCCAATATTTGGAGCCAAGGACTGATCACTCCAATCCACAAAGTTGAGACAAATTTTACCCCATTAACTACAGTGGGATATGTGTCAACAGCAACCTTGGGAAAATCCTCTGCATTATCTTTAACAGCAGACTCATACATTCCTCAGTGAAAACAATGTACTGAGAAAATGTCAAATTGGCTTTTTACCAAATTACCGTACGACAAAAAGCTTTTGACTCAATTTGGCATGAGGGTCTGCTATACAAATTGATGGAAAGTGGTGTTGGGGAAAAACATACAACATTATAAAATCCATGTACACAAACAACAGGCGTGCGGTTAAAATTGTCAAAAACACACGTCTTTCCACAGGGCCGTGGGGTGAGACAGGGATGCAGCTTAAGTCCCACCCTCTTTGACATATATATCAACGAATTGGTGAGGGCACTAGAAAAGTCTGCAGCACCCGGTCTCACCCTACTAGAATCTGAATTCAAATGTCTACTGTTTCTTGATGATCTGGTGCTTCTGTCACCAACCAAGGAGGGCCCACAGTAGCACCTAGATCTCCTGCACAGATTCTGTCAGACCTGGGCCCTGACAGTAAATCTCAGTAAGACAAAAATAATGGTGTTCCATAAAAGGTCTTGTTGCCAGGGCCACAACTACAAATTCCATCTAGACACCGTTGCCCTAGAGCACACAAAAAACAATACGTACCATGGCCTAAACATCAGCGCCATAGATAACTGCCACAAAGCTGTGAACGATCTGAGAGACAAGGCAAGAAGGTCCTTCTATGCCATCAAAAATAACATAAAATTTGACATACCAATTAAGATTTGGTTAAAAATAGTTAAATCAGTTATAGAACCCATTGCCCTTTATGGTTGTGAGGTCTGGTTGTGAGGTCTGGGGTTCGCTCACCAACCAATAATTCACAAAATAAGACAAAAAAACTAATTGAGACTCCGCATGCAGAATTCTGCAAAAATATCCTCCGTGTACAATGTAACACACCAAATATTGCATGCAGAGCAGAGTTAGGTCGATAATTTTCAAAATCCAGAAAAGAGACGTTAAATTCTACAGCCACTTAAAAGGAAACCATTCCCAAACCTTCCATAACAAAGACATCACCTACAGAGAGATAAACCTGGAGGAGAGTCCCCTAAGCAAGCTGGTCCTGGTGCTCTTTTCACAAACACAAACAGACCCCACAGAGCCCCAGGACAGCAACACAATTAGACCCAACCATATCATGAGAAAACAAAAAGATAATTACTTGACACATTGGAAAGAATTAACAAAAAAACTGAGCAAACTAGAATGCTATTTGGCCCTAAACAGAGAGTACACAATGGCAGAATACCTGAGCACTGTGACTGACCCAAAATTAAGAAAAGCTTTGACTATGTACAGACTCAGTGAGCATAGCCTCAAGAGAAGACAGGCTATGTGCACACTGTCCACAAAATGAGGTGGACACTGAGCTGCAACTCATGCCAAATGTATGACCATATTAGAGATTTCCCTCAGATTACACAGACCCACAAAGCGTTGGAAACAAATCCAATTTTGATAAACTCCCATATCTATTGAGTGAAATACCACAGTGTGCAATCACAGCAGCAAGATTTGTGACCTGTTGTCACAAGAAAAGTGCAACCAATGAAGAACAAACAAATACAAATATAAATACAACCCATTTCTATGTTTAATTATTTTCCCTTTTGTACTTGAAATATATGTACATCGTCACAACACTGTATATAGACATAATGACATTTGAAATGTCTTTATTATTTGTGACTTTTGTGAGTTTAATGTTTACTGCACATTTTTTATTGATTATTTCACTTTTGTTTGTTATCTATTTCACTTCCTTAGGCAATGTAAACACTATGTTTCCCATGCCACTAAACCCCTTGAATTGAGAGAGAGAGAGAGAGAGACCCTTATTGTGTTTCTCATGCTGCTGCCCCGCTGGAGGACCCACCCCTCCACCACCACCAGCGGCTTTGGGAGGATTGATTTAATCTGACCCTCGCAGGAGTCACCGCTAAATCCACATTAGCCGCTCCAGGATTAACCAGAGAGAGGGACAGGGGCCTAAACTTGTTAAGGTGATCTGGCGCCAAGCTAGGCAGAGGACTTTCTCTCTGAGCTGATGGGAAGGCAACCTTTCCCTGGTACCATACGTACACATTCCTGGTTCACATACTACTCTCCTTCCTGTGTGCGGTGTTATAATGCTGCTGTGCCATGTCCCAAAATAATTCAAAATAATGCCATGCCATGTTTGAATATAACATTAAAACTGATGCTTAGCAACGCTTAAGGTCTGTCACATTGTATTATGTTGTCTGTCTTACACATATCGGGACACACACACAAACACATGTATGTACACTCACACACACACTCTCACCACCCCCCTTTGTTCCAATTATGACCCTGTATCTCACTTTCCACCACTGGGTTGGCGGCCCGGTGGATCAACCATAATATTTGCCATGTGGCAGTCACAACAGGTTTGACTCTTCGTCCTGAACAGTCAGTGCACATTGATTTAACAGGTTTCAGCTGCGGTGCAGGCATGTCAAACCACGAGTACACAAGTCAATCATATTTCACTTGGAGCATGCAGGGGCTAACCACAACCCAACAGCACCCTTCACCCCTCCCTCGCTCCTTTCTACCTCTCCCTCCTCCCTTCTTTCTCCCATTTCAGTCTTTGGGGCAAACAGCACTGGGAACGCTTAGTGAATCAAATGAGCTGTTCACACAGGAAACCCTCACACACACCCTATGGAAGGTGAATGTTCATGAATATGTTTGGATTGAGGTGAACTGCAAAAACCTGTTTTCACAGGGAGGTAGTTTGCTGTAATAATAACACAAGGTCCCATAGTGATTTTTCTTTAAATAAAACGTTTTTAAAATGTCCAGAACTGAATGGTTCTGGGTCTATAGGAGTCCTTAGAGTGAATAAATTGTTGATTCATGTTTTACCGAAATACGATCAGGATGAACAGCGGGAAAACGGATGTTGTTCATTTATACGGGTTTAACCTTCTTAATCTGGAGAATAAGACTCAATCTTTGTTTAAGAATTCCTTTAAACAGTAAATTAGGCTATATTCTATAGGCCGTTATCAATAAAACATCACAATACACAATATAGTGTTATAGCGGCTTGCGAAAGTATTCACCCCCCTTTGCATTCTTCCTATTTTGTTGCCTTACAACCTGGAATTTAAATAGATTTTTTGGGGGTTTGTATCATTTGATTTACACAACATGCCTACCACTTTGAAGATGCAAAATATTTTTTCTTGTGAAACAGACAAGAAATAAAACAAAAAAACTGAAAACTTGAGCGTGCATAACTATTCACCCCCCCCCCCCCCCCCCAAAATCAATACTTTGTAGAGACTCCTTATGCAGCAATTACAGCTCCAAGTCTCTTGGGGTATGTCTCTATCAGCTTGGCACATCTAGCCACTGGGATTTTTGCCCATTCTTCAAGGCAAAACTGCTCCAGCTCCTTCAAGTTGGATGGGTTCCGCTGGTGTACAACAATCTTTAAGTCACACCACAGATTCTCAATTGGATTGAGGTCTGGGCTTTGACTAGGCCATTCCAATACATTTAAATGTTTCCCCGTAAACCACTCGAGTGTTGCTTTAGCAGTATGCTTAGTGTCATTGTCCTGCTGGAAGGTGAACCTCCGTCCCAGTCTGGAAGATTTAAATTCTGACCAGTTTCCCAGTCCCTGCCAATGAAAAACACCCCCACAGCATGATGGTGTTCTAGGGGTGATGAGAGGTGTTGGATTTGCGCCAGACTTATTTTTTTCTTTAAGCAATGGCTTTTTTTCTGGACACTCTTCCGTAAAGCCCAGCTCTGTGGAGTGTATGGCTTAAAGTGGTCCTATGGGCAGATACTCCAATCTCCGCTGTGGAGTTTCGCAGCTCCTTCAGGGTTATCTTTGGTCTCTTTGTTGCCTCGCTGACTAATGCCCTCCTTGCCTTGTCTTTGAATTTTGGTGGGCGGCCCTCTCTTGGCAGGTTTGTTGTGGTGCCATATTCTTTCCATTTTTTGAATAATGGATTTAATGGTGCTCTGTGGGATGTTCAAAGTTTCAGATCTTTTTTTAAACCCAACCTTGATTTGTACATCTCCACAACATTGTCCTTGACCTGTTTGGAGAGCTCATTGGTCTTCATGGTGCCGCTTGCTTGGTGATGCCCCTTGCTTAGTGGTGTTGCAGACTCTGGGGCCTTACAGAACAGGTGTATACATACCATGTGACAGATCATGTGACACTTAGATTGCGCACAGTTTGACTTTTTTTTTTACTAATTATGTGACTTCTGAAGGTAATTGGTTGCACCAGATCTTATTTATGGGCTTCATAGCAAAGGGGGTGAATACATATGCACACACCACTTTTCCGTTTGTAATTTTTTTGAATTTTTTGAAACAAGTAATTTTTTTTCATTTCCCTTCACCAATTTGGACTATTTTGTGTATGTCCAGTACATGAAATCCAAATAAAAATCAATTTAAATTACAGGTTGAAATGCAACAAAATAGGAAAAACGCCAAGGGGGGTGAAAACTTTTGCAAGGCACTGTAGATACAGTTGAAGTCGGAAGTTTACATACACCTTAGCCAAATACATTTAAACTCAGTTTTTCACAATTCACAATGTAATCCTAGTAAAGATTCCCTGTCTTAGGTCAGGTAGGATCACCACTTTATTTTAAGAATGTGAAATGTCAGAATAATAGTAGAGAATTATTTATTTCAGCTTTTATTTCTTTCATCACATTCCTAGTGGGTCAGAAGTTTACATACACTCAATTAGTATTTGGTAGCATTGCCTTTAAGTTGTTTAACTTGGGTCAAACGTTTTGGTTAGCCTTCCACAAGCTTCCCACAATAAGTTGGGTGAATTTTGGCCCATTCCTCCTGACAGAGCTTTTTCAGTTCTGCCCACAAATTTTCTATAGGATTGAGGTCAGGGCTTTGTGATGGCCACTCCAATACCTTTTGATTTTCCCATGATGTCAAGCAAAGAGGCACTAAGTTTGAAGGTAGGCCTTGAAATATATCCACAGGTACACCTCCAATTGACTCAAATTATGTCAATTAGCCTATCAGAAGCTTCTAAAGCCATTTTCTGGAATGTTCCAAGCTGTTTAAAGGCTCAGTCAACTTAGTGTATGTAAACTTCTGACCCACTGGAATTGTGATACAGTGAATTATAAGTTAAATAATCTTGTCTGTAAACAATTGTTAGAAAAATTACTTGTGTCATGCACGAAGTAGTTGTCCTAACCGACTTGCCAAAACTATAGTTTGTTAACAAGAAATTTGTGGAGTGGTTGAAAAATGAGTTTTAATGACTCCAACCTAAGTGTATGTAAACTTCTGACTTCAACTGTGTGTCTGCTGGGGGGAAAGGAGAATCTTAGTTCCACTAAAACCATTGACAACTGCGATAACTATTTGGTTGTAATGTCACCACCTCTTGAAGAGCGTAGACAGAATAACACAATTCCCATTATTCCTTGCAAAACAATTGCACACATTTAGCTATACCATCAGAGTTATAATTTAGTTATTTAACTAGGCAAGTCAGTTAAGAATCAAATCTTAATTACAATGATGGCCTACCCCGGCCAAACCTGGGACAATTGCACGCCGATCTATGGGACTCCCAATCACTGCCGGTTGTGAACAGCCTGGAATCGAACTAGGGTCTATTGTGACACCTCTTGCAATGAGATGCAGTTCCTTAGACCACTGAGCCACTCGAGAACCCAAAATAGTTCATATTTATTTAACAATCCTTTGAAAACTGCATATCGGTGTCAGTGGTTTGAGCGAAGCTGGTGGTCTCCTTGCCTCCCAGAAACCAAATTGAACGCTCTGCACCGTATTGTGACGTTTCATTGATGACGACCTATACAAACAATATACAGTAACAGCATATCTGGGCTTAACCATCTTTTAGAGACTTTGATACAGTCACGGATACATTTCACAGAACTAACTGATATAAATAAAATGTAACGCAACTGGTCAACCTTCCCTTATTCACGTCACGGAGCTGTCACGTGATCATTTATCAGCACAACCAATCTATTTTCATTTCACAGGAGGTCCTTTTTCATTTTAATTCATGGGGCCCACTTAATATAAGCACGATCCTTTTTAATACAACACACGTTATGTGGAACGGTTGTACCCTTGAGCAATGTACTTTACCTGCCGACATTCCTCTAGTGCAGAGCTCAGCTCAGAAAATGGTTTCCAGAATGTGTGAGTCACTTGGGATGAAAGTCAGAGCCAAACCAAATTAATATTAATACAAATATTTTCATAAGGGTCTGGACCCTTTTTCTCTCTCCTCTTCCCCCCATTCCCTCTCTCTCCGTTTGGTAGAAGGCCCAATTTACAGAAAGGAAAGCAGCATTGATGGGCAGGGGAGCGGTAAGCCATCCCTTTATTGGCTGCTGCTTTTAGTGCTGATGCGGGGAGCTGCGCGGAGCGGCGTAGACGGTACCTCAGCCTCAGCAGTGTGAAATGTAATTAAGTCAGTGAAGTAAGTGGGGTGTCTCCGGGTGGAAATACACCCAGCCTGGCAGAGCCTTGCCTGAGTGTGACGAGGGGTGGGGAGTTCCTCTGGGTCACTACCCCTAATCACAGCTTGGATCCTACCAAGGATGTAGCCGCCCACGCAGAGGAAGAAGCACAGGAAATAAAGATGGGGTGAGAGTGGAGGGGAGTTGACTCCAAGAGTTGTTCCTAGGCGAAAATGAATCCGGTCAGGAAGAGGATGAAAAATGCAATCAGGAAATACTGGAAGGAAGGCAGTAGCAAAAATGAGTGGCTGGCTAATAATAGGACAGTGATAAGAGAGAGACAATAACAATGATGGCTGTGATGCCAAAGCAATTTGCAGTCCAACTTCTCAGTGCCAATGCCTGGCAATATGTCAGCGGTTTACAGTGCTTATGTTGGAAATTCAATGAGGACAAGCCATTTTGCAGGCAGTATTGATAGTGAAACAATTCATTTTTATTCAAGCACCTCTTCTCTCAGTGGCATAGACTACTATAATACATAAACCATAACAGCATTCAAATATGTATCAAATCGTTTTGTCAGAAACGTTAGTTTGGCAGTACCCGTGAATTATCATAATATGAATATGATTATAATCATCCTTTATTGAGTTTCCCCAGTTGAATAGAATACATTTTCAGATGTATTTTTACAATATAATATGAGAATATGAAAAATTATCTTGTGGTGTTTTCAACATGGAACAAGGGATTTGGTCAGAATCCCCCATCTTGGCTTTGATCCTTTTTCTTGTAACAATCTACTCCAAAAATCCCAATCTGTCCCCCTCCTTTTCCACAGGGACAGATCAAGAGACCAAAAGGAAGCCTACATGATGTGTATGCCCCTCCTCTTTGAATCCAAACAACTTTTACCTCATTCTCCAAAACACAATCTGTTTGTCTGCCCTCTTCACCTAAGAAGTTCCAAACAACAGATGCTCATCTTGGGCTCCAACAACAGGGGATCGGTGACTCAGAGGAAAGAACCACTCCTCCAGATGTGTAAAAATATAACAAGGCCAGTGTTTTCAGTGTCCGGAGAATTTCCTTCCAACCTTCGTCTTTTTAAAACTCAACCCAACCTGCTTCCCATTCACCACTTGGCTCGAAGCAGGAAACAACACAACTCAGGAGTGACGTGTATTTTCTAAACCTCTGAGGTTATGACACAGGTATCTTCAAAGAAAATCGAAGGGAGGACAGTTGGAGCCAATAGTAGATTGTTGATCCGGCACAGTTTTTTAAAAGAACCATGTGTTTTGCCAATCATGAACTGTTTTTAGTCAAGCGGCAGGAGGCTAGTGAAATGGAAAGGATCCTCTGACCCTTGAAACAGCTGAGGAAAACTTGCCAATCTTTAACTTGGCCTTTCTTTGCCAGTCTCTTGCACACAGAGGGGACCTTTGTGGTTTTCTCCCCCCACGGTTGGCAGCTGTGGGCTTAGCAGCCAGTCATTCATAGAGGGGCACATTTTGCCGTTTTGGGAGAGGTGGAGAAAGCAGCAGTGTTTTTTAATCTCTTTTCTTTTTCCCATCAAGCACTGTCTATCTTTGGGTTCTCACAAATCTGGTGAGTCACCTGTTGAGGGTTGTCCATGCTGCCAAGGGGGGTTGTTGATTGGCCGGAGTGTGTGTTTGCATCACTCTCCTGCCACCCAAACAGACTGCTCTTTCTCTCCCCGAAGAAAAGCAAATGAATAAGGGCCAACATAGAGGAGAGACGCAACACAGCAGTCAGACAGGAAGAGCAAGGGACGCTATAGCAAACAGTTTAACAACGTGTTTTTGTTTGCTTATGTCACGTTCTGACCCTAGTTCTTGTGTTATTTCTTTGTTTTAGTTGGTCAGGACGTGAGTTGGGTGGGTTATCTATGTTTTGGGTTTCTATGTTGGGTTTCTCGTTTGGCCTGATATGATTCTCAATCAGAGGCAGGTGTTAGTCATTGTCTCTGATTGGGAACCATATTTAGGTAGCCTGTTTTCTGTTGTGTTTTGTGGGTGGTTGTCTTCCGTGTCTGTATGTTCCACACAGAACTGTTTCGGTTTTCGTTCGTTACTTTATTGTTTTGTATTTCAGTGTTCAGTTTTTGTTCTATTAAAACTCATCATGAACACTTACCACGCTGCGCATTGGTTCTCCGATCCTTGTTACTCTTCATCCTCAGAGGAGGAAGAGGAAAGCCGGTACAGCTTATAGTTTGTTCTATTTCAATATCGAGACCAACAAAATTACATATTGTTTACTAACCACATGTTTTCATATCCTTGCTCCAAAGTACAATCTGTTTCAAATGTGAGCGATTATCATCATAATTGTGGATAAGTAACACAACATCACTGTCCGATGAAAACCTTGTAACCCAAAGCAGTAACTCCCCTCAATGTACCCTGAACATTTCATGTTCCAAGAAAATGTAGTAAATTTAGCTTCTGAAGATTCAAAATTGTATATTCATTAATGGTCAAATATAGCAGTTTTTTCAATTTCCTGAAAAGATTCTGTTTTGGAGATGAGAGATTTTCCTCTGACAGCGACAGGTGTGTTTGTGTTAAAAGTGGAGGGAAGTATTACTGAGACTATGAAGCATACAGTATGGGTATTAGCGTTCAGGCTCTTTAGATGTCAAATATAAGTGTAATTACAGTATAGTGTATGCCATGTTTGCATTGACTATATGCATCAGTCCCTCATTAGGCAGGGAGTTAGTATATTGAATCCTTTCCAAACGTTGTAATCAAAATCCTCCCCATCTCTGTTGGAAGTAATGTCAGTCCAGGAATTCCCTTTGGGTAGTAAATATAAATATTCCCTTTAACGGTTGGTGTTGTTTTGCAGGGCCTTTGGAGGGATCAGCACTCACTCTGTGTTCCACAGTCTCCTTCCTGCTTTCCCTCCAGG